>NC_133203.1:50335627-50358127 GCF_958299795.1 Porites lutea
ACGCATGTGTCACTTTACCCAAATACTGAATTACTTCTTATCGTAGAGAATACTTAACACTTTCTCGGTGGGCCCGAAAAACTTTTCTAAGTTTAAGACAATGTTAATTTTATTTCCGACATTCAGCTTGGAATTTAGTGCATGGTATGTTTTGTTTGCATTGCAATTCCATTATTCTTTAGTCCCTAATTTTCCTCAGGAATGGGGTAGAGCGAACATTTTACGCAAGAGCGCGTGTATATCACCACCCTCGAGGAAGGTGACACTCAGAGGGAAGAGACAAAATTTATAGACTTGCCTACAAGTCGAGCTCAATTTTTTTCTTTATGTTTTCTGGAACCGGAAATGAGAAGGGAAGGGCTTTGAGAAAGTCTAAGAGAAAATGAGGGACAAAAGATGTCACCTTCCTCGCAGGTGGTGATTTCACGCGCGCACGCGTAATTAGCTCAACTTTGCCACCCTATGGAAAATGAGGTATTAGGGACAACTTGTTAACACGAGGACGTAAACTAGGACCAGTGTATTGTTTTTCTTGAAAATAAGTTGGAAATGAGGCGGGGGGGGGGGGGGATTGTTTGCACGACTGTAAGAGCACTCGTCTACACGGGTTTAAGACCCAGCAGCGATTAGAGAAGACCCAGTTAGATTCTAAGGCGAGTGCGACAACGCGTACGAATTAAAGCTTTTTCGCATGATAACTCAAAATATAGACTCCCCAGAAAATTTCAATTTACAGTTTTTCACTAGAAACGTTAGCACTGTTACCTTTAGTGAAGGAGGTTACAGCCTCCCGATCGCAAAATGATAAAACTTCTAACATTTAATAGCATTTAGCCTGCATAGCAGGCGCTTGGAAGTAGTGGGCGCAAGAAAGAACCCACGCGCGAGATGGAGACACACTCGCTCTCGCGCGCCTGTTCTTTCTTGCGCTTACTACTTCCACACTCCCTCTGGCGCGCCCGTTCTTTCTTGCGCCCACTACTTCCAAGCGCCTGCTACACAGGCTAAATAGCATTTGATAACTTGTTTCCGCCACTTCGACATTCTCACTAAAACTCATCGCAGAGTGACGATGGCTATCACGTTTTCCCGCCAAAATGACGCTGGTTCACGCGCGAGCACTATTTCACTGAACAAAAACTCGTACTCGTTGTCGTACTCGTCTTAGAATCTAAAGGTCTATATTTAGTTTGTTGTTGGGTTCTCGTCTTTGATCCAAGAGGACTAAAAAGCCGCAAGACGCAGGAAACGAAACCGGTTAACCCGAGTCAAATCGTATTTTCTGAACCCCGTCGAATAAGTCGCGCGATATGGAAATGACCGAGCACCCAACTAGAGTAGCGAGACAGGAGAGGCGCTCGCCTATGTCGAGTGCCACTCCCCTAGTAACTTCGAGGAACGCGACACGTGATGAAACCGGTTATACCCTATTTCGTGCGCGCTTGGCCACATTTTCTCGCGCACGACTCACTGGACAGGGTAAGAAAAGGAGACACTGCACACTTCTCGTACCTCGCGTCCTGCTGCTTTTTAAACCTTATTTGAAACTTTGTGATTTCAACTTCAAATTCTTACCATCGTGTGTCATAAAACATATCTCTCGGTCATGGCTGTAACGCAGGTTAATATTACTTCAGTGTCAGAAGATAACTACTAGAGAATCCAAACGTGGTTGTATCGTCCTAGAACTAGAAACGAAATAATCGAATAACTACATGTATACCACTCAACTGAAGCCTCTCAGATTAACCATCCTGTCATGTATTTTATTTCTAGGTTATGGAAACATCACACCAGTGACATCAGCTGGACGTATTCTTTGCATCTTCTACGCTCTCTTCGGCATCCCGATAAACATTCTCTTTTTACAACTGGTTGGAGAATTAATGCTTACTGGGCAACAAATTCTCATTACAAGATTCGAAAAAGGCTGCCTAAAAATTGACGGCAAACCTAAGTTCTTAAACGAAAAATGCACTTTTCTAGGAGTCCTTTTGTTGCTGATTCTTTTGCTAGTAGGCGCAGGAATTCAAATGAGCATTCAAGAGTGGACATTTCTGGAAGGTTTTTATGCCTACTTTATCACGTTTACCACAGTTGGGTTTGGAGATCTGATTCCTGGTCATGAGTCCGGAAACAAAGCACATATGGCGTATCGTGTCATTTTGATCATCCTAGGTCTAGCTGCCATGTCCAACGTAATTAACTCTATCGTTAAGTGTGAAGATTCTGCAAAACTATTCAAAAAATTGAAAGAGCGCTTTAGAAGAACAAGAAGCGTCGAAGTCAGCGAACAGAACGAAGATGGTGGAGAGGAAATGATCGAAAAGGCCCCCAAAGTCTAGAAAGACGAAAATCTGTCTAACGTGTGTGTTTGTAGGTCAATAATATTGCTATTTTGTGTAAAAAGCCAGTTGGCTTTTGTGTGTCTCCCAGCTTCCCTCTGCAGTGTACCACCTCGCTTTTACGAGGCGTAAATGGTATCACGGGAAGGCGTCGCTTGGAGTGCACCGTTTGGACCTCTAACAGGAGCTGCCGTTGGTTTGCCGAAAAATTAGATATAAAAAACAACCAAAAAATTCCCCTAGCTTTGCTAATAACAGACAAAGGAGTACAAGATAGACGAAGGACTAAGATCTAGACGAGCTTGCCCTGCCAAGCCTCTTTTTAAATGAGGTGAAGAAAGGTTTTGCATTTGGCCCCCCTCACATCTGATTGAAAGTGAGAGTTTTTGGAATTCTGAAATGCCCTTCCTCGTCGTTGTTCCTCTCTAAAACGACGTATTATAGACCAGTGATGCAATGCTCTTTTCGTATGAATGCAAAGTGAGCCAGAAAAAAATTTTTATAATAGGAACTCCTGAAAAATGCTTTGATTTTGGACAATTCAGCAAAGGCAGACCAGTGACTGGTATCATCTTCGCGCACAGCAAACAGTCATGGCTCGTTAGTTTGCTTTTACTGAGCGAAGCTGCAAATTGAAGAACTGATCAGTCTTCTACGAGTTCCTGAGACGTTGTTAAGTTTCTTTGCTTCCAAATTTCCAAATTTCTATTCTTGACAATAAGAAACTGTCTTCAGTATGACAGACATTAGATTAGTGTTCCTGCTACTTTGTTTATGTGAAGTAAATAAGGGTTGTTGTTGAAAGCGGGTTTGACGCTCTTCTTAAGTCATCATTACATTCGAGTTTATTATTATTTTTATCAAAGCCTCACAAAGTGTTATACCTCCACCTTGAATATTTCGGACAAGAAAAAGCCCTATTTGTTGATTGAGTAACTAACATATTATTTTGAAAATATTCAAGCACATAATAACAGTGTTTTTCTCAGAAAATGTGAATCCAATAAAGCAGCGATAGACAAATGAGCTATTCCTTGTGAAGTACGACAGTAAAAAAAATGCACTTGAAATTTTACAATGAATATGTAATGCTGGTAAACACTTTTGGCACTCAGACAATTTGCATTCTATTTTCTGATCTGATAGCTGATATAACAAAAAACTTAATGATAATGTACAGACTGCCTTGCCCCTGGCGTTGACAATCTCTTTCAATTCATATTTAGCACGTTTTCTTTATAAATTTATATGCAAGTGAGGCAATATGTTAACCGACTATACAATGCAATATAATGGGCGCCCGAGGCATTGATAAATATTGACACCCTAGCTGAAGTTTCAATTTGCGGTATTTCTTGGTTGTCGTTCGCTCTGATAAGAAATTTAAATTTCTTAACCATTTAGAAATGATTTCCATGTTATTCTAGAACCTGTTCAAGTATGCTATTGATGTGGAGATAAACAAACTTCACAAGAAGTTGATTAATAAATATTTTTAATATATCCCCCGTGGAAAATGCACAATTCAAAAAATAAAGAGCAAAGTATGATTTGTTTCGTCGATGATAAGAAAAGAAAAAGAATCTAAATAGTAAAAAACCATGTATACCTATGTTTAATTATTTATTTATTCTTCGCTGTGTAACTATAACTCCAAGTGACAACTAACTTATTTTGTGATTTCAAGTTTTGCTGAAGTTGAAGACTCCAAATAAACACTGTCATGTCTTGTCCTCTCTTGCCTTGATTAATGAAAATACCGGTCGAATTCGTTTGATGTATTAATAACGTTTTTTTATTACTGGTTATAAGAACCTATGCAAAAACACTCGTCGCCATAACTTTTACACGCCTGGTTTTATTTTCCGGGGCTACAAAAATAGATATTTTTTTGCCATATTTGGTTCAACAACTGACAAAAATTCTAAATTTTAATTGCGATGGGAGATAAGACAAAGAGAATGTAACTTTGAAGATGAAAGAAGATTAATAAGAAAAGTGATAATTGGCTGAAAGGGAGTTGTGCCAATTAACTGAAACTCAGCAGCTGCTTTTTTGTTTATATTGTGCCAAAACCCATGCCAGCAATAAACGCAGACAAAAAATATCACATAAATTGTAACAGTGCATTTTCTTCTCAAAATTCCATTGACAGTCTCACGTGAACTGTAAAGATTCAAAATGTATTAAATATTTCCGATTGATTTCCATTTGCAATAAAAATGGGATGATTATTTTGTAGGAAAACATCCGGCAATTTTGCTGCCATTAAACTGTTCAAATGTGATCCTTTGGCCCTGATCGCGGCGAGGTATATAAGTATTTTATATCTACGGTGGCAATTATGTTGACATTGTCATAGCAACAGATTACCTGAGGCCTAGCAGTTGTGATCGCTCCATCCAAGAGGCAGACATCGCCATGGCGGGAAAAGCTTACAAACTTTTAGTCTTGTTTTTAACCTGGCTGATTTACATCACTGTTGGTGTGTTTATGTTCAAAGCTGTTGAAGGCGATAGTGGGAGTACCGAAAAGTCAAATGCAGGGCTTCGGCTTAAAAAACTGAAGGAAGATGTTACAAAGAATTACAATATGAGCGAGGATAAATTCGACGACCTTGTTTGGCAAATCCAGCAGGCAAACTCGTCAAGTGCTGGACCTGAATGGAACTATAAAAATACGCTGTCCTTCGTTCTTCAACTGCTAACAACAATTGGTAAGACTGCGAATCTAAGATATATCATATATATAGACTTTCTAGCTTGAAAAGGTCACCCACTCTTCTGTTAGATAATCCAGCTATAAAATTACATGTTACTTCCCCACAAGTATTTCTCATTTTAGAGAATACGGTTTTCTCAACCAATTCTTGGCGCTATATTGTTTTACTCAGTTAAGGGTATTTTAATATTTTAATATAGTCAGCTCAGCGGACAATGTTTACATGGTCATCTTGTGCATGGTACGTGTTGTTTGCCAATCATTTGAATGCCATATATACACAATTACTCCATTACAAACGCCCAAGTTATACGTAGGTCCGCGCGATATGGATTTGAGTGCAAAAACTAATAAAATAGACCAAGAGCAGCCTCTATTCTTGCTTAGCCCGTCAAGCGAAGTTCGCGCGAAAAGAAAATGAGCACGCGTGCAATAGGGACGCGAGCCCGGGGGGGGGTACTCCCGCGAATTTTGGATAGGGGTGTGCCGCGAAGGTCCGTGAACCCTAACCCTATTTAAGGACCAAGAAAGCGAAAACTGATACCCTTTTTAAGGTCCAAAGCCGAAAAATGACACCCTATTCAAGGAAAGAACAAAATTATTCATAGCATGAAAAGGAAAACTTTATTTCTTCTCTGTAACATTGGATGTATAGCATCAAGCATAAAATACTAGAATACTTAAACGGATACATCAAGTTTAAAAAAAACCGTTCGTTTAGGCGGGCATTTTCACACTGCAGTATTAGATAATACAATTAAGCTACCCTATCTAAGGACGACACCGGGACACAGAAACAAAAGGGTCAAAAAAGATAAGGTAGCGTCACTTTTAAGATACTAAACCTTAGTTTGTGATTGCAAGTTTGAATAATGACCATCAATCACGCCAACGCTTGGTTGTGGCTGTTACTTAGTTGTAAATAGTGTACAAATTCAGAATTATGACTACCCTGGGAATCCAAAAGACGCTTTACCCTAAGACGCCCCCTCACTTCACCCAGCGGCAGTGGGTACCGGCGATAAATTGCTGGGGGTACGAGGTTCTGGCATCTCATCCAGGCCAGAGGGGAGAAGAAACATTTGTGGTCGTTTCATGTTCCAGAAATAAAGCTCCGGCCTAATCAACCTCTTTCCCAGGGTTCTCTCCTACCCGTCCCTACGGAGCGAGAGAGAGTAGGGTAGGAGAGAGAACCTGGGAACGAGGTTGCGGCCTAATGAGATCAAGGCTGTAGAATAAGGGGTTACTGGACTCGATCGCCTTCCGGCCGGGCCATCAACTTAACCGTCCTGTGATTATTTTCCAGGTTATGGAAACATCACACCAGTGACATCAGCTGGACGTATTCTTTGCATCTTTTATGCTCTCTTCGGCATCCCGATAAACATTCTCTTTTTACAAGTGGTTGGAGAATTAATGCTTACTGGACAACAAATTCTCATCACAAGATTTGAAAAAGGCTGCCTAAAAATTGATGGCAAACCAAAGTTCTTAAACGAAAAATGCGCTTTTCTAGGTTTTCTGTTGTTGCTGGTTTTCTTGTTATTAGGCGCAGGAATCCAAACGAAAATCGACGAATGGACATTCCTGGAGGGTTTTTATGCCTACTTCATCACGTTTACGACTGTTGGGTTCGGTGATCTGATTCCTGGTCATTCAAGATCCAATTCAAGACACCAAGCACATATGGCGTATCGTGTCACTATGATTATTCTAGGTTTAGCTGCCATGTCCAACGTGATTAACTCAATCGTTAAGAGTCACGAATATGAGAAACTGTATACAAAACTGAGAGAGCGTTTTAGAAGAACGGGAAGCGTTGAGAATAGTGACCAGAACGACGATGGCGGAGAGGAAATGACCGACAAGGTCATCTAACTATAGAAAGACTAAGATCTGTGCAGTGGGGGCATTTAAATTGATCAACAGATTGTTTTGAAATAATCTACTTGTAAACAGCTTGTAAAGGGCTAGCCAAATAACGTGTGCCTGGCCTTCTTCCCCGCGTCCCGCCTTGTTTTTACACCACGGCCCGAATGCAAAGGATTCTTTGTACCCTTCTTTGCGGTGTGAGAATCACAATACAAATACGATTTCTAAGTTTACAACGAGGAATGTCAGTGGACTCACGAAAAAATAGTAAAAGGATCCAAACAATACCCTTAACCCCACAACGATAAGAAATACAAGTTATAGGGAGAAGTGAAAATAGACTGAGGTCGACTCTGGTCCACATGAGTTACAGTTTCCACGTGGGACGGTTTCTATCCTTTCCTCTCTGTTGTTCCTCTCTTAAGCGGGAACAAAAGCAGGCATGACAAAATTACACGGCTGAAATATTACTGAGTTAACTTAAAAAATTACAACAAACGACAGCTACAGTTCCCATTTTATCGCAATGAAAAAATATTTCCTAGTACTATTTATTACGTGAGCGCCCAAAGGAGCAGCAAGTAATATTTTGCCCTACTGACTGTACTGAGTGTAATCACCCAAAACAAGAGCCATTATGGCTCTTGCCCAAAATAATTGTTCAACTAACTTCAGCTTAAAGATATTTACTAAGTCAATCTAAGCCACACGCTTATAACTTCAGCAAATGGTTAAGTATAATGAATAGAGCGGTTTTCACTTGACTGTCGTAAGCAATTGAGAAATTGGTTTGGTTTTGGTTTTACTACGCCCTTTGGTTGGCTAGTGTATTTACTTTGGTTTTGGTTTTACGACAGTCAAGTGAAAACCGCTCTATAGAACTGTTACCACAACTATTATCAGACTGTCACACAGGTTACATCGGCAGGAAAATTATATATAAAAAAAATAACTAGACCCGACAGAAGCCTAACATTGAAAGGAAATGTCAACGTGGATTATACACTGTATATTTATACCCTTATCTTTGTTATACCTCCCAACAAGAGCCATAATTGTGGCTCTTGCTCCCAACTAAAGCGAGCGCCCTAACTCCCCTCCCTAACTAACTATGTCCCCGGGGAGTGTTAGACTCGCGCATGTTACCAAGAGCGCTTAACATTTGAACGGAAATTTCTGAGAAAATTTTCGTCAAATGGCACAAGTATTTTTTCGCACTTAAAACAGGAATGGAAAAACACTTAATTACTGACCGGCCTAACTGGAAACGGAAGTGACTGTTTCTCTTGGAGACAGTAAATGAAGCGTGAGGAACTCGTTGGCAGATATTACAAACCCCTTGATAAAAGACCCAGGAACACAGATTATAGCACGAAAATTAAATGGAGAAGAAAATATAGAGGTAGAGTCCAATTGCCATAATAATAAGCACATTAATGTTAAGGAAGGTTTCGGCGTAACGATTTCGCTCCAAGGATGTGAGCTGTTGAAGACGTTCATGTTGTTCATGGGCTGCTTTTTTGGCTTCTTCCGTTCCTGCCTCATAACCACAAAACCACGAATAGAAGCGTTTTATCTTCGAGTGTGGCTTGTGTTCTGAAACAAAAAGAGCTACAGTCAAGGAACATAAGTATTTGTCGCCTTCGAAAATGAGGGCGAAAGTTTTACACGCGATCTGTACATGCGCGGGAAAATTTGGAGCAGGCCGTCCTTGGCCAAAAATGAGTTAAAACAAACAAACACAGCACTACAAAACATTGGCTATACATCGCGAAGTTTTCGGCAAAATAAACGAATAACAGCTGTACGCGCGAATGCATCCTTCACTGAGCAATTTATTTAATGATACAGGTAGGATTAGGTCGACCCAGAAATCGATGGGGGATGGGGTGAGGAGAGAAAACAGTGAGATTTTTTCCTTTCTCTCGCCCTCTCTCTCTCTCTCTCTCCCCCCCGTCTCACCCCCTTCTCAATCGTTTTCTTTTTTGACCTCGCGCGAGTCCGTATAAAAACGAATCGAAAACGAATATCACATCAAAAAACCACCAGCTACACCACTGACTCAATTTACTTGCTGCTATAACTTACTGTGGTACACAGTATCCACAGCAGGTGTCTCTTCCGTAACAGCGTTCTCGTCCTTCTCCTCTTCTTTCTCCGCAGCAACGTCCTGCATCTCAATCTCATCACTGTCTTCTCTGATTTCTTGTTTCTCAATCTCCTCATCTCTAGCCTCTTCCATGACATCAGTGTCTGATGGTTTATCATGGCGAGTCCACCATGTCAAACGAGCCACCTGAATAGGACACGTTCAAAGCATGTTTGTATTGAAAAACCAAAGTAATAGGGAGCTGGCGACCGCAGCAAAAACGCCACTCGTAAAATTAATTCGCGCTGTTTAAAAATTATGATCGCTCTTATTCTATCCCGCTCAATATGTCAAATGTTGAGAAATTTTTCTGGAGATGAATTCAAAAGAACTGCGTTTGAGTTCAAAAAAGAGAAAGAAAGGCGTTTTCTTGACTTCGCGCCCTCCATAAAAAGTGAAACTAAGACGTTTATGGTCGTGCAGTTGCGGCCAAAAAATTGTACAAAAAAAGTGTGCTGCACGTGCAAAGTTGTTGATGCCCATTCTCATTGCCATCACCGTCATCTTTGGTGAAGCTTCCTAGTAACACCGACCAATCACAACACAGGCAATAACTCGATGAACCAACCAGCAGGCAGAAGGTGCCAAGCGCGGGAGAAACGCACGCGTGGAAACTGCGACTGGGTTTGGTTCCGTTCTGATTGGCTGAAAAAGTGGCGCGAGATCTTTGAGCCAATCATAAAGCATGACACCGAAGCATTTCTGCGACAATTTTCGTTGAAATACTTTTGTCCAGAAACTAACGCCGCTCAAGCTGCTTCACAAAGTTAAGTCATAAAATAAACAACAGACTCACTGCATGGAATTCGAAAACAAGTCAACTCTTTTCCCGGGTAAATGTCTTATCTACTCACATTAGCTTCCGGCATTGGTTCTGTAAAATAACTGATGACAACAATGGTGATGATGGTAAGCCAAAAGAGAATCAAGGCAAAGTACATGTAGTGAACCTTGGCTATGATGGATGGACGAGTATCCTCGTCGCCACAACGAGGTGGTTGATAAGTAAAGTCCAGGATCATGCGTATAGCACCCACAATGAAGCCCAAGATCATACCCCAGAATGCACCCTGTAGCATGGAATGACAACACAGAATTTTAGTTTAAGAGGCTATGTCACGCTACTTGCTATCTTTTTATGTCACGCTAATCGCTATCTTTTTATGTCCCGCTACTTGTTATCTTTTTATGTCACGCTACTCGCTATCTTTTTATGTCCCGCTACTTGTTATCTTTTTATGTCACGCCACTCGCTATCTTTTTATGTCACGCTACTTGCTATCTTTTTATGTCACGCTGCTTGCTATCTTTTTAAAAAGCTAAAGCGTGTCTTCATCTTATCAATGGAATTCTAAAAATAATGATTCAGTTATGTTGTTTGAGGCTTTAAAACTGTTTCCTGTTGTCTGTCACAACGGGGTGGCAAGGATGGACATGGGTTGAAACTTGAAAAAGTTGGGCCATCCTTCAAATTTTAATGATATGCCGGCAAAAAATGGCCAAAAAATATGGTTAGTGCTCCCTGATGAAATTTGTTCGATATTTCCTTCACAACCCTACAGGAGCATTATATGTATGGGTTAAGATACAAAGAAATGACTCGAGCATAAAATTGACCAATTTTGGCTCTCCGGTACATTACGTTGCACGGACCTAAAAAGAGTGTCAGTTGCTGCCAATAAAATGCCTGCTTGGCATCATTCGGTACAAACCTTTTCTGTAGCTTTGGTCCAAAGGATTGAAAGCAGATATAGAGCTGCGATTGGCGGCGAGAAATATGCACTGACAGCTTGTATGTAGATGAAAAGTTGGCCTCCCTGTACATTCTGCACCACTGGGATCCACAGGATACCTATTCCGGTCATGATCGCTACCATTATCCTGCAAAACACGGCAAAACACTTGAAAATATTCCTGACTTCCTTTTAAAACTACGCTTACGCTTACGGAATTTTGTGTGCAACGAAAATATAATTCCCTGACGTTTCACTACTTTGACAATATCAAAGATTTTCCCTGACTTTTCACTGACCATGAAAAATTTTTTTTCCCTTGATTTTCCCCTGACCGTGGCAAACCTGCATCAACTAGCGAGTCCTAAGAGTGATCAACATCAAATTTCTTCCAACAATGTCAATACAGCATTAAGGGGAAAGGTTATCAATGAGAATAAATAAAGTGATGATTTGCTCTTCTATCAAATTCTCTCATGTGATTCTTTACGGCAAAGAATGGAGAGTAGTGTGGAGAATTTGTATCTGGATATTGGGAGAGTTAAGCTCTGGAGACAGGTGAAATACAAACATGTACCTTCCCACAATCATGAGTTCTCTGACCGAGGCATTTTTACGAAATCTGCCATAAACATCAATGGTAAACAAAGTACTGGCACTGTTGAAGATTGACGTCAAATCACTCATTAAAGCTGCCATCATAACCGCCATCATCAAACCTCTCAGCCCTGGATAAGAAAAACATATACATTAAATATCACACAATAACAGACCTAAAGTAACATGCAAGTACAGTCGAACCTCTCCATAAAGGCCACCCAGGGGACAGAAGAAAGTGGCCGTTGTTGACAGGTGGCCGTTATAAGGGGGGGGGGGGGGGGGGGCTTTTTTAAGAGGGGTACAGCATGTTTATTGTGCTAAGTTCATTCTTACTGTATCCCATAACGGTAATCCAATCATAAACAATATAACAGAGACAAAATACACACAAAAAACTTGAACCAAATTTTAACGTGACAGAACGAGCAAGGTTCGCAACATTCGCTATATTAAAGTGTCGTAAGCATTTTATGCTTGCTGCATGCACCTTTTAGGGGTTTGTGGATTGGTACGCCATACGTATCAAATGTCATGACCATTCTTGACTTTTTCATCAAGTCGCTGAAAAAACTGGCCTTGTCGAGAGATTATTTTGGCAGTTGGGGACACGCTTTTGTGGCCGTTGCCGTTGTAGAGAGGTTTATATAAGGGTCAATGTATGGACTGTCCGCCGGGACAAAATAAAGTGACCGTTGTGAGAGGCGGCCGTCAGTCAATAGTGTTCGACTGTAATTCTTTTGTATCCAACAGTCACACAGAGGTATTGTAAGATGTCACCTCAAGAAGACGCAAAATAGTTTTAGGCTACGCTCACACGGCGTCTGACGAATTTTCAACCGGATGAAAAAGTTAACTGGGCGGCAAAACACGGAACCGTTCAATATTCTTGCTCAGTTCACACAGATGAACCAGGTTGGATTTAAGCTTTTGTCAGTGGTTTTACTTTTCGTCCATGCACAGAACACTACACCCATCTTGATTTTGACGTTCAAAATTTTTGAACGGCAAGATGTCTAAATTTTCAAACAGTTTGTCTGGTACCTTGAACAACAACTTTGTACGTGAGGCGCACTTTGTAGGACTACGACGTGAAACGATTAGTATTGTAAACGACAACGAATTTCTCAAGTTTTTTAAAAACCTGCATATTTTTCTTCGGAGTGCAACTCCAGGAGAGTTTGCCTACATTAGAAAAAGTGAGCGGGATACGATGAACGTGTTGAAGTTTTTAAAGAATGCGAAGCCACTTTTTAAGTTTCGCCACTGTGTTATTTTAAACTCCCTATTATGTTAAATACTGTGGGACTGGGCCTGTGGCCTTTCTTATTTCTTCAAGTAGACTTGAATGTCTAACTATTTGGAGATGTGACATAAAGTCAGCACAATTTCCTCAATTATCACGATCGGCAGAGGATGCTGGGAAATTGCCCACCGACCCCTCCTCCATTAAGTCACTGTTAACTACCCACAACCCCCTCCCCTACCCCACTGTTAACTGTTCACCGATGTCCCCTTATTTCTTAAAACCTTGAAAGTAATGGTTCAGCAGGATTCAAACCTGCATGAGCCTACAGTTTTCAAGTCTGTTACCCGACTAATTGAGCTAACCATTCAGAGTCTTTGTTCTTACACTATTAACACTAAATGCAAGACCTGTTCAAGTTTTTTTTGTAATATTAAGGTTGTATTTAAACATGGTTGTCACAGCGAGAAGTTGCTGAGATTCCATGACTTTTCTTGACAATTGATAAATTTCCTTGACCAAATGAGTGTAACAATTTCACAAATTAGTCCTGATAATGCACTCAACCCTCCCCTCCCCTCCACCCATTTATTTATGCTTTCAGCTTTGACCAAATGAGTGTAACAATTTCACAAATTAGTCCTGATAATGCACTCAACCCTCCCCTCCCCTCCACCCATTTATTTATGCTTTCAGCAGGTCAAGTGCACTGTACATGAATTGAGGATTGATTTTCTTATAAACCCAACATCACCTTGTTGTTCAATTTTATGAACAATAATTCTACCAATACAACACGATTCATGTCCGTAGAATTTTAAATGTTAGAAAATAGTAATCGCAGAGGAAAAAGAATGAATATGTATAGTTGTATTTTTTACGATCCCATTTGTCTCCTTACATTTATTATTTGCAAAATGTTATTTACACCATGGAATGTTCTGTTTACCAGTAACAATTAAGGGCGATAATGTAGTGAATATCTGAACGACCGGGCAGTGGAGGCATTTTGTGGTTTCAGTCATGACTAAGGTAGCCACAAGTATGCACAACAGTAAACTATACAGAGGGGGTGGTATTTCTCACCTGTTGGCATCAGTTTTAGAACAAGCTCTGGATATGCAATGTTGGTACAACCAACTTCACTGCCACAAATTTCCATACATTTCTCTGGGACACTGCAAGCAACTCGGTCTGTCACCAAGGAAAGACAAAAATCATAACTAGAGTCTTCTATGGTGCTTTGTGACTAGAGGGTTACTACCTTATTTTTAGGTGAGAGGGGCATACATATCATACTTGTAATAACAATGGTAAGGGAGTGCAAAGATCAAAATCCTTTTGCTCCAATGTAGTGCTTTGCGTAAATTTCATGTGATAGAAGGTCAAAAGAAGCGGGATCAGATAATAAAAAAAATAGAACGTCTAAACACACGTGATCAGATGTAGCATTCTATGCATTCTCTTTTGGTAGAAGTCCAAATGAATGCTGGCTAAAAACATGCCACAAATAAAAAATAGCAACCTGGAGAGAAGGATTACCGACACAAAAAGCTTAACTTCAGGGAGCACTACATTACAGGTAGGAGTCATTGTGGCAAAAGTCTGTATGCACTCTGTATCATTATCCTGTTCAGTGTTCTCTAATGGGATTGGAGATGTGGCCTTTCACAAAGAAAGGAAAAACAAAACTATTATATTGAGATAGACAGAGATGTCATTCTCTACAGATAAATAATCTGGGATTTTTTGTTTGTTTTTTAAATCCAACAATTCCCATCCCATCATAAACTACCCCTAAAACCTGACAATGACAGCCCAACTCAAGTAAATTGGGCTATTTTCCTTTCTAGTTAATAACCACACCTCCAAAGTCACCACCTAGAACATCCTTCCCATACTTCAGTAATATTGTGGGGATTCCCCTGCCCTTTGCCTACTTCCATCTTACTTTAGGGATTTCCCTGTCAGTTCCCCACATTTATCGGGGTGGCAAAGGGATTCTCGTGTCCCTTGCCCACTTCCATCATACTATGAGGATTCCCTAACCTTTTCCCAATTCCATCACACAATGGGGATTCCCCTAACCTTTGCCTAGTATACATTGTATTGCTATAATTGCATTCTGGGGAATTCTCTGTCCAGTTCCAACTTTCATCCTTTCATATAAGAATTCCCTTGGCCTTTTCCCACTTCTATTGATCACAAGGAGTCCCTCATCTATAATCTCTTGGAATGTTATCTTCTCCGCTGCCTCTTCACTGCCTCACCTGGTGACAAAACTCGGCTGATCATCCCTGGCATCACCAAAGTAAAAAGTGGTAGGACTTTAATGTAACCAGCTAACAGACAGCCTCCCTGAGCATGAGACAAACTCTTGGCAGCAAGAGCTCTCTGAACAATAACCTAGGGTCAAGTAACAGACATATTATAGCAAGCACTTCTCCAGGCTGAATGGTCCATTCTGATCGGATGCTTTACAGGCAGGATTTTACAGAATGAGGGAAGTGGAGTCTTAACCTGGAAAAAACCTCAGGGGGGGGGGGGTAGAAATGTTTTCCGGAATGACACCATGGTATTAAAACCTTGATTTTTACCTACAAATGTAGCACCAGCCAAATCCTTTCAGCACCAATAAAGTAATAAAATTGTAAAAGAATAATATGGTATTTTGGGAAATATCATTAAATAATACAAGGCAAAAATATAAATTTGAGTTCATATAAAGTATTTGACTGAATGGTACAAAACTGACCTGATCAGCACACCAGTACCAAATTGAAGCAATTGTTTGACCAAAAATGAACCCTGCCCAGGGCATGTCAGAGTTGATAGGATCACGTAGCATCACAAATGAGTCTTCTCTAGGCCGACCACAGCTGCTGTTCGAGTACAGAGTATCATTTGACACTGCCACCATGTATTTGTCTTTCAGTCCTTCATAACCACCAACTTCAGAAAATCCTGTCACGGCAAAAACAATCAGAGCAGTACTCTTTGTACTGGTTCATTCCCTTGGGATGATCCAGATTAGGATCTGATCACTCTGATCATGGCACATCAAATTAATGAACCCATGGCCAGCAATGAATTCTTTCTCAGGGTAGATTCATTGGTTATCCTATGACATGCTATGATCCAAGGCATCTTGGATCACTGATCCCAGTTTGAATCATCCCAATGGAACGCACACTACATTTTCAATGCAGCATTAGAAAAAAGGTGTAGCAACATTAAAACAAACACTACAGTCGACTCTCTCTTAATGGACACCTCTATAAGATGGAAACCTCTGTAAAATGGACACCTAGAGTTAGTCTCTGCCTTTCTTTACTCCCTATATTTGACTTTCTATAAGATGGACATCTCTCTTTGATGGACAGCTAGTGCCGGTCCCAAAGGTGTCTGTCTTAGAGAGAGTTGACTGTATTACTACAGGGCTTGCAATAATTTTTCAATCCACAGGCAAAGCTTTGTGAGTATGGTTTCATATTACTACTGAAGTAGTTATAACTTCTCTGCTTAGTTTGGTATTACCGTAGGGGTGGAAGGCCTCTTGAAAAAGTAGGTTTCTTTTCAATAGTTGCACATCTTTTCAGACAAAAAAGCTGATAAAGCAGCTCATGAAACCTTAACTCAATTGATGCACCCACCCAGAAGAACACAGACACTGATCAGTATAATTGCAAAGTCTTAATTTTCACCATATCAATGTATCACTTCTCAACACAAAAATTTTCAAGAGCATTTACCTTTCTTTTCTGCTGTAACAAGCTAGTAAACACTAGTGGAAGTTATTTAGTGCATGGCTGATTTTAAAGGGGTATGCAAAAAATTAATGCTAATTAATGCTACGATTTCTGTTTCATTTTATTGCAAAACAAAAAGAAACAAAACCATCACCAATTCCCATAACTGTCAGTGATCCTACAACCATCAGAAAAGTACAAAGTGTGTCCGTGTAAATAACTGCTGTTAATCCACCTGAAAAGAGAAATATAACACACGGTGGGTGGCTCCTCCTAAAATGTTCTACAATTGGTATAGGATTTAATGGAGCCGAAACCAATTGTGGAATTGCACGCATTTTAGGCATCCTACTGAAGAACAGTTGGGACACGTAGATATATTTTTTAGCAACTACTATAATTTGCAGTCTGTCTACTTTGAATTGGTGTTGACAGTGTTTTTCAAGCCATTTATTCAAAAATAGCCATCAGCATGCTGCCACCCCAAAGTAAAATTTGAATGTTTGATGTATGAATATGATTCCATAATGCAAGTTATCCATTGATATCAATGATCATTGGTCCAATTTAATTGGTACTTCGAATGTGGAGGTGATAATGATAAGGTGTTGACATGAGGGAGGGACTTATATTAATAAAGCTCTTTTTCCCAAAGATGGCTACATACGTTCTTTATTTTTCTTTCTTGTGCTCCACGCTCATTGTTGCGCTTTGCGTTCGCTCTCACACGCTCGCCGATTATCAAAAAGAAAAATAAAGCAATGTCTGTGTACAGGCTAGTGTATGGCATGCCCCCTCATAATTTTATCCCATCAGAAGTCAGTATTCTTGCAACAACATGATTTGTCACAGGACAAGTTTGAACATATATGGATTTTCAACTTGTTCTGCAGTTGCACGTTTTTGTTGCTGTTTTAATAATGTAGCTTTAACTAAAGACATACCACGTGTTAAGGTTCTGGAGGAAACACTTGAAACAAACCAACCATTATTTTCCACAAACCATAGAACGAAAATTTAACTCACCAGTTATTGTACAGAGGCAGGTCATTCCAAGCATCAACAAAATGGCCAGGTACAAGTTCCATCCAAGAGCCAATCGAATAAATAATGCCCCAGAAAATAAATTGACCTGACGTAAGATACACAAGAGCTTTAGTTTTAGTCAAACCAACGCAATTAAGACAATTAAGAGATAATCTTTGCTTCAGTTTTTATCCTCAGTTTTACAGTCAACTCTGCCCAACACGGACGCCTCTGGGGTGGGCACCTAAAAGTGTCCATCTTAGAGAGATGTCTGTCTTAAAGAGAATCACATAAAGGGAGTAAAGAAGGCAGGAACCAACTCAAGGTATCCATTTTACAGAGTTCTGTCTTATGGAGGTGTCCATTCAGAGGCAGTCGACTGTATTAATTTTGGTACTGTGGAATGCCAACTTACAGATATTTTAGTGAAGATGTACAGCAAAAGGGAAACAACAGACAACCACATTCTCAGCCTCTTGCCACCATAGCGACGAGAAATGTACTCTGGTAACGTGCAAATCTATGAAAAGAAAAGGAAAAAAATTATTGCTATACAATTTTGAGAATTAACAGACAGATTCAAGTCAGCACCATCAGAAACTTGATTCTCAGCTAAAGGCTTGTTTTCACTATCAACAGAGTCAGTTCATAATTCATATTAAGTTATGATCTAGTGAAAATAAACAGCTGGATTTAGAGGTAACTGGAGTGGCAAGAATCAGAGCTTTTCATTTTCTATTGTCTCTGTAGCTTACAATCTAATGAAAACCACTGACATTGCCTGATTTGGAAGCACAAGCAAAGGAATAAACCAACATCACAATGTTTTCCACAAATTGTGATAGGTAACTTGAAATTAGTACAGTTCTTCTGCTTCTGCTTCTACTTGTGAAGGATCCATCAAGCTAACTTCTTACTAGATTTTTAACAGAATTAGAATGCTGTGTTCCTCAATAGATCATTGTTATGCCAACCCACCCCACCCTACTCAGTTTTAAACCTCAGACACTACTAAGGTTATTATTACATTCATGTGGCTTAATTTTGTAGCTGACAACTAAGCTCAGCAAGTCCATACTCACCCCTCCAGCTATATAGACAGGCAAAAAAACCCAGCCAAGCAACTGAAGAAGGATAATTGCCTGCAAAGTTTAAAAAAATTAAAGAATGGTTTCTCATTAAAGAAAACCCTGCCTTTGAATTCCTTACTATTGATTGCTTTATTTTTGAAAAGTCACTTTGTCTACATGTTCTTGTGGAGAACTTTTATTTCTGCTTTTGATCATTGGTGTAAAAATGATTAAGAAATGAAGTAGACCATCAATTTTTACTGCTCAGGCTGCAGAGGGCAATGTACCACAATTTTATGACAGCCATTATAATGATAATATAATAAAGGAACGCTCTCATTTTTCGGTCCTTTAAATATCACATGCTTAGTTAGTGCTGCTCAAAGCAAGGAGTAGGACCAAGTGAAGGAAGGAGATTGCCAGACAAGAGATGCAACTGCATTTTAACTAAATTTTTAATGCAACTTTTCTTCTTTTGCTGGAGGACATGAAAATTAATATTGTTATTGGGCATTTCTCTCAACTTCTTCGCTTAAAATAAACTCACTGTCTTTGATCTTGTTCATCCTAGTTTAAGGCAGTGAGTAGAATTGTCAATCTTGACATCAAATTACTGAACTTTAAAATATCTGATAAAGATGAAATAAACATTAGTGACACAGACTACTCGGGAGAAATATTATTATTTTGATATCTCCCAGCAGGAGTTCAATGTCAGTGACAATGCCTATAATGACTTGACCATCGTTCCTTCTGCTCTACCACTGAGGCGCAGCTTTAAAGTTAGATATTTACCAGTCTAAAATCCACCTAGGCAATTCAACCATCTACTTTTTTACAATAACTGCACTATTTCTCACCCACTCAGGATTTGTGACAAGTGTCTAGCCCCCTGCAGATAACTTTATTTCACTGCCATATACTAATTCACAAGACTGAAGGTAGAATTAAGGGCAAGCTAACGGTCAAAATATATTTAGACAAAGACTCAGAGAAGAATTATATTCTATTTCATTATTAGATTAACAGTGATACAGGCTATTGTAGTTACTTGGAAAAAAATGTTATGGAGTTGTTCAACTCAGTGGTAGAGAGGTGGAAATGGCGGAGTATGGACTCCTGTTTAAAAACTGGAAGATTTTCATGAGCAGCCTATGTCACTTCAATAATTTATGGTACCAGTATGTTTTGAGAGAAAATATGTTGTTTTACTTTTAGGATTAAGATAACTTACTGTGTAAGGATCTAAAAATGTCCATAAACAAATTACAAAAATCCTTAATATATAAGGAAATTGCAAGGCCACAGCTTACACACAAAGTATGGTAAGCCTATGATACATGATAATAAAATTTTACAGAGTTTTATTTACGTTTATCAACACTCACATTGAATTCAAATGCTCCAACACCAATTCCTGCAGCAGCTCCTGAGCCTGCCAGACCAATAAAATGCTCACTGCCAATATTACTGGCAAAAAGGGAAGCACCAACCTGTGAAAATAACCTACCTCTTATAAAGAATAATAATAATCTTATCCTTTTCAACAAAGTTGCTTAAAATCCTTAATAATGATTCAGTACATGGATTTAAAACTACTGAAAAAAATTAATATTGATGACTACAAAAATTTTATTTAAACAAGTTTATAACTTGGTGGTTGCAAACATCTGGCTATTAAGAAGTCAGCTTTCTTTATTATCGCTTCAGGCATTGTTTTCATTGCAGCTTCCCAGCAAAGAACTGAGATCTGCTTAAACTCGGCCTTTTTAATCATCATACTTCGACTATAGCCAGAGATAAGAAATTACCGCTAAAAAATAATACACTTCTTGAGGCTCAATCTGTGTCTTGTTTCTAATTAAGAAACCATTATCTTAAGACATCTGCAGTCACTGACCAGTCAGCTATTTTTATTAAAGAAGCATCTCACTACTTACCGGAAGAAATGTCATAAATCTGCCTGCCAAGAAATAACCACTGACAGTTCCGCGATTTGACTTGAACATGGCCTGTAAAAGGAAAAGTCCAGACTGCTGTGTCACTTTTAAACCCAAAAACTATCCCAAATTTTTCTTTCTGCGCATGCCTGAACTTCGCAAAATAATATTTTACATCTGGATCAGAAGGCGACAAAGTACGACCTGGAAATGGCTTTCCAGTAAGTTTTAGATCTACCTATATATATAGCACTCAAGTGACCACAAAACCGCTTGATTCACTTGAAAAAGCATTTTTCGGCAAAAATTGCAGGGGTGAATGGGTTAAAGGTAAATGAACAATCTAGGTATAATAGTCAGTTCCATTTTTTTATTCCTAGTTATTGAGGGAAACTCAGAAATATGCAATTTTTGAGCCTGCAATATAAATCGGAAAGCACACTCTAGCTGTGAAAATT
The DNA here is from genome assembly GCF_958299795.1 of Porites lutea. Lineage (NCBI taxonomy): Eukaryota > Metazoa > Cnidaria > Anthozoa > Scleractinia > Poritidae > Porites > Porites lutea. The sequence goes on from NC_133203.1 coordinate 50,356,534, forward strand.
GACACCTTGGACATCAATTTTCTGAAAGCTCAGCTCTCACTTAACAGATCTAGACCTGTGTAATTTTTATTTGCAAAATTCTTTATAATTTGACAAATAAATTTTTCCAAGGGAAGGGTTTATAGCAGATCTAATACCTAAAATTTATAAAAATGAATCTATGATAGATAAAACCAATAAAAAGGAAAAATGCTAATAAAAAAAACATAAATAAAATGACAATAAAATAATTATATATTTTATAAAAACCATGCAAAAGCTAATCTAAAACAATGTCTCCTCCAGTGATTCAATTTCAAGGACGTGCACAGGAAGGCTGTCCCACAAATTGATCTAGGGAGAGCAGCATAAAATGATCTAGCTAGCACCTAAAGTTGCCAGCGTGCACCACTTACATGTAGGACATTCTAAAACAACAGTGTAATTTGATATTAATGAATATGTACAGGAGTAGAACAGGACCTAATGCTAACTAAATTGCTAATGTAGCTGGGACACATATCACAAGGCAGTCACATTTTTTTTGCATGATCCTGCCCGTTGGGATTAGGTTGGACGTCACAAATATCTACATCGAGTAAGCAAGGCCGTAAATAACAGTTGGTCCTATTGGAAAGTTGTCTGCCCAATTCGAGGTTTTGACTGGTGAAAAATTAGTCTGACCAGGTACTTCTGATCCAAATTTAACCTTGATTATTCTTTACTGACACTTGTGGCAAAACATTGTTCTGTTACATTGGCTCAACGTACACATCTAATTGAACTGTTCAAATTATTAAATTTGCATTTAACCTTAAATGCTTTTTGCTTGTTTGAAAATGTCGTAGCAATGGAATTTGTAAACATGATGGTTTGGGTGCTCTGGTTTCTGTGTAGCACATTTTTCAAAGACATTAAATTATTAAAACTCCAAATTTATGCCCTACTATCACACAAAACCCCACTCAGGTTACAAAATTATTTTATTTTATTTTGTTTCTTTGACCAGACCGATCAAGGGGAATAAAATCAGCCAGTTTAACAATAACAAATTATTGGTTTAATATTTTACTAATATGAAAAACTAATATTTGAGGCCATAAAAATATTTTTTTTGTGAGAGATTTTTTATTATAATCTTTGCTATATTAATGTGGCTAAATATAATTTAGGCAAAGTTAAACTCGAGCGAGTTGGCCAGCGGTCTTCTCCCACTTCAGTATGTGACCTACGGGGCGGCCCGCGGGGAATTGCAGGGCTCCTTGTGTGCCCTTTTGCTAGTGTTGCTTTGCATTGTAGCTTTGCTTGCTGATCGTAGCGGATCATTTTTTAGCCTTCTTGCGAATCATTGCGGATTCTTGCTGATCGTAGCGGATCAATGTTTGCCTTCTTGCGAATCATTGCGGATTCCTGCCGTCTTCGCCGTTGCTTACTGATTGAGCGGATCAATTGTGGCCTACTTGCTAATCATTGCGGACTCTTGCTGATCGTAGCGGATCAATGTTTGCCTACTTGCGAATCATTGCGGATTCTTGCCGTCTTCGCCGTTACACACCGTTTTTACTCGCAGCTGTCTCTACGTAACACAAACAACAGCCTTGCGGTCGGTTTTTGC
>NC_133203.1:50363127-50390627 GCF_958299795.1 Porites lutea
TAATTTCTGAATCTAAATTGATTAATCTTATTGTACTTCTCAGTTACATGCTGTACATACGAATTTTGGAACAAAACGAAATACTTCGCCTAAGACATGTTCTGGTATTGGTATCGCTGACAGATAAAGTGTCAATGTTTGTGTAACTGCCGACAGGAAATGGTACATATACCGCAAATTATCGACACCTTGTCCCGGAGTGTCCGTAATATTAAGAGGTTAAGTTTGTATGAATTTGCTCCAAACGGCCAAGATGTTGTCCGTATTAGAGCTAGATAGAGGGTCCGTATTATAGAGGGTTTTTTTAGAGGAAATGTATGAGAATTTTGTCGGTACATAGGAAACTATCCGTAATAGAGAGGTGCCCGTACCGAGAGGTTCGACTGTAGTTAGTTAACTTGTTAGTTAACTTATGGTAACTTCAAATAGTTTCCTTCCTTTTCTTTACTTTCACTTTATATTCCTTTTAACTGGTCCGTCTAGATTAGCAATTGCTATTTTGCGGGCCAGTCTATTATAATCAGTATTTTTATTAAATAAAGTTGAAGTTTGAAGATCTTTTCGCAAGTGACAAATTAAAAAAATAAATACAGATAAATAAATAAACATTATGAAAAATAACAGTAGTCAGTTTACTCACTCTCAGAGCGGAGCCAAGAGCTCATTGAGTTCGAATGTACAGTCTAATGTCCACATGCAAACACTTCTGACAGGAAAAATATAAAACTGTTCTAGTGAGGCCTTAAACTGCTGTGTAAAAAAGTAAAATCTAAAATCCAGGCTTTCGCCGATCAGGACTGACAGGGTCTGGAGGGGGATTCGCGTTATCCTTGAATTGACCCGTGTGACAGAGCGTGAATCGGTAAAATTCATGAAATACAGTCATGATTCGTGAATGATATATTCACTGTGACGGGTGATCACCTAACATTTTAGTCCGTGAATCGAGGTTTCTACCGATGAAACAGATGTAATGTCGTGAACATCAGATAATCGTTCTCGGCCAAAAACTGAACTTGTACGCCTCACATGTTGCTTGGAGTGGATGGGAGTGGCGGGTACGTAGCCTGCGTAGCAGGCGCTTAAATGGGCGCAAGAAACTGAACAGGCGTCTCCTTCTCGCGCGCGCGTTTTTTCTTGCGCCCATTAACTTCCTAGAGCCTGCTCACAGGCTAGCGGGCACGTTGGAGTTGCTTGTGCTGGACATAGGTAGGAACAGTAGTTTCTGCTTCGTTGTTAAGTGTTTTGTAGAGCATGCATAGTCTTGCTTTGCGCTATTTGCCTCCTTGTGCTGTAATGTTGGCCAGTATAAATAGTTTAATGCTTGGGAGACACAGCCCTCTCCTCTCTTGAGTAAGTCCTATGCTCAAGCACTCTATTTGGTATTTTCTGTAGGGGTCCCATGATGCACAAGCATATTCTAATGTGGGTCTAACCAGGACAAGAGTGAAGATTTCTTTTGATGAATCCTAGTGTCTTATTGGCTTTGCTCTTCACGTTTAAAATGTGCGTTTTCCAATTAAGAGCCGTTCAGTGACGGTAATCCCTAGGTATTCCTGGTGGTCCACCACTTCTAGAATCTGGTTTAGCATGGTATATTGATGGCAATCGGGTTTTTCGATCGATGAATACGCAACACATAGCACATATGGGTATGGAAATTCATTTGCCAGACTCTGGCACTCTGTAAACTTAGTGCATCAGCTTGGCTGTGTATTACTGCATACAGGAGGGTGTCACCAGCAAATAATTTGAAGTGTGATGATATGCATGGTTCAATTTGGCTGTTACCATTCCCCCTACCCCCGGGCAAACCCCGGGACAAGTTCAGCCCTTTGGTCCCGGGAGTGAGAAATTGTTTGAAGCAGTTCTTTCGCGGGGATATAAAATGGGTGAGGCAAATCAATGAAAATATCTTTTCTTTGATTTTGAGAAGTACGTGCAAGTACGTGTCATTTCTCGCGCGGTTTGTACAAATGGCTGCGGACTTCACGACTACGTATTTTGAAGGGAAAACGCAGGAATTTGTCGGAGCTTTTTCTTCCTTTTTCGTTTTCAAACTTATTAATCATAACTACATTATGACATGTATTATCAATAATGCTTTCAAAAAGATGTACTCATAAAAAGCTCCGAAGACATAATGAGGTCAATCAGGAGCTCACGTAAATCCCCGGGGTTATGCCCGGGAGGGGGCATGGTTAAAGGTCAAATTGAACCGTGCGCAACGTCAATACTCAGTAGCTCGATTGAAAACGCTTGCCACCCAGTCTGTTCGACTTGTTATGGTTCAATCCGTGCTGATCAAATTGTCAGAAAACTTGCCATTTTTCTCTCATTGCAAAGAAAACACTGTTCTTATCATAGGATTATAAAAATGTTAAAGTGGGTTAGGTTAGGGTTAGGGTTAGGGTTTTAATGTTAAAATGAGGGTCAGACCTGAAAAAAAAAGCCTGCGCCCCAGGTACATTCCGGGGGAGGGGCACTCCCTATAATGGCCTATACAGGGAGGCTTAGCCTTAAAGTGGTACCTTTTTGAGGATTCAGGTAAATGAAACTAGGGATTTCGTACTTGAAAGGGCAGAGAAATATGTCATTTCGGCCTGTAAAAAAGCCCGGAAGGGGAGCAGGGATGGCGCAGTGGTGAGAGCACTCGCCTTCCACCAATGTGGCCCGGGTTCGATTCCCGGACTCGACGTCATATGTGGGTTGAGTTTGTTGTTGGTTCTCTTCTCTGCTCCGAGAGGTTTTTCTCCGGGTACTCCGGTTTTCCCCTCTCCGCAAAAACCAACATTTCTAAATTCCAATTCGATCCGGAATGCTCGAGCGTTTAATACATGAGCCCCTGGCTCGGGAGATTGGGCAACCACTCCTCACGGTATCGAGCTTAAATAAAATTGATTGATTTGATTGATTGATTGAGAAAACGTTCTGGTTTGTAATTCATTCATAAATTTCAAAGACAGCGCATTTACAGCAGTTTAAATGGATGTAAAGTTCTAAACTTGGTATATAAAGGCGTATTATTTGTCAATGGAAGACACACGAAGTCAAAAATGGTATATAAAAGGGTAAGGGGTTACACCTCGGAGAGGAGCGGAGCCGTAAAAAAACTTTGTTGAGTGACCCCCCTGGCTACTTTCCTTCCTACGCTTTAGTCTGAGTGAGAACCGGAAAGAGTATCAGAATAGCATGTACGTGACGGGTGGAAGAAAGCAGTGGAAAAAACAGTTTTACGGAATTTACATCGAGAGATCGGAATTATGACGCAATATGATAAGGATGGAGCTTACCGAACAGGTATCAGCCATTCAAAGTGATTTTTTGGGTGGAGAGAACCAACGATGCAAGTATTCGCAGGCCAAGTAACTATTTATTTAAGGACCGCAGCATATAGAGTATACCTACTGGGCGTTACTGGCAAGTTTAATCGCCTCACTGGGGTAGTACCAGAATACCATACCACACTATGAGTAGCGTGCCCCCACCCCCCACCCCCCACCCTAACTGCTGTCGTTAACTGAAATTGAATACGAGATTCGAAGAGAAATTGCGAATATCGATCTTTTTTTTGCGGTCATGTAATACAGCATCCTCTATTTATTAAATACTTGTTCTAGTTGAGGCTACATTTATATTCATACCAATCGCCGTGTATCATCGACATCAGACAACAAAGTTCAATAAACCAGAGGTTAAATGATAAACATATTTTATGGACAAAGCGCTAAGCACATAAACAGAGGTTTAATCAACATTAAAACAAGTATTGCACATTGAGTACAAACTGCATATTCCATCGACAGGCCTTGTCGGCCCTCAGTAGTAATAACACACCAATATTTATTGAAAAAGTAGCCATTTTCTCGCAGTCTTTCTATTGACTAAATAGCTAAAAATACTTAAGCAAGGTGCAATTCGTTTTCAAAATTTCTAGTTGATAAATAGTCCTTATTATGGGCAAAAAGATAGTTACAAATAGATGATTAAGTTGACCAGACATGACTGACAAAAAGTGCATTCAAAAACCACACAGATCTTGTTTCAAGAAGTTCGCTAGTTCTCGTAAGTAAAAAAAGTTCTACCCTTATTATTTTGCTGAAGTATTTGTCAGTTATTTAGCCCCAACTGCTGCTTTCATTAATTCTGTTGTCATACTCTTTGGGCGTTCGATTGGGAAGCCCAGCGCACGTGACCACACCAATGAAGCTAAAACACCAAGCGCCCGTGAAACACCAAACAGTACTGTGTAATAATTCATCTCCTTTAAGCCATAGAACTGAAACACCAAACAAACAAATAAATTAAAAAGATACTTCAATGACACCTGCCCACAATGCTAACGCTCTTCTTTGACCCAAATCATGATCAACTGCCTCAAATAATAATAATAATAATAATAATAATAATAATTTTTTTATAAAATGAAAAAATTTTATTGACAACAATGCTAACTATTAAAATCCTATTTACAATAAATTCGCTTCAAAAAAAGAAAAAACTATTCATTCAAAATGCTATTTACAATTCCTGTCGATTTAAAAAGCACTTAATTTAGCTTAGAAAGAGTTAATTTAACTAAGAAATATTTATTCGAATTAAAAACATTTCATTTCAATAAAAAAAAACTGTCAGCCTCTAAAATTCAAAAGTTTCTTTCAACTGTTTAACTAATAATAATATTATTAATAATAATAATAATCGACAAGATCTGCAATAATGTCGAAATCGAACCACGCCTTCAACCCCTGGACAACGAGCGATTTCATTTGAGGAGCGCTGTTACAAGTTCTGAGGCTAGGTTGGACACTGAAAGCGGGAGGTTTCTGGGCAAGAGGAGTTACGGCATTTTTTGATGTTAGAGTTACGCACGTCAACTCCAAGTGTTACCAGAGCAAGCCAACATCGGAAGTGTTCAAAGAGCAAGAAGAAGAGAAGAAGCGCAAGTACCAGCAGTGGGTGTTAGATGTAGAAATGGGTTCGTTTACGCCTTTAGTGTTTGGAACCAATGGCGGAATGGGAAACGAGTGTCAGCGGTTCTTAAAGCATCTCGCAGACAAGATAGCTCAGAAAGACACCGAGCCTTATCATGTTGTAATCACTTGGCTCAGGACACAGACCTCGTTTGAACTCTTAAGATCGGTACATGCATGCGTCAGAGGTTCGCAAACGCCGTTTCGTAGCAAGCTAGAGCAATCATTAGACTGTAAAATAAATGTCGCTAGTGCGGATATCTGAAATACTTGTCTACATGCTTTTATACTTAGGGCTTTTTATGGACACTGGTTTAGCCGTCATTAGTATAATTCGATTGCAGGATCTTAATATCTCTGCATAATGGAATTCTTAATTTTATAGAATTTTAAACTTTTATTATTAATTATATCTATTTCCTCTTCTTTTATGTAAGGTTAAGTTACTTCTATTTTTAGAATTTGTAAATGAATAGTTTTTTCTATCTTCACTTATAATATACAGGATTGTTTTTGTTCTCTAATGAAGGACGAGGGGTTTCTTTTGTAACGGATGGAATTGTAGATAGTGTTTTTGATGAATTAATTAGATTTTTTGTAACAGCAGGTTGATTGTAAATAGGATTTTAATTGAGGTTTTGTAATAAAGATTCTTTTGTTATCATTAAAATTTAATAATAATAATAATTATTATAATAATAATTATTATAATATTATAATATAATTATAATAATAATAATAATAATAATAATAATAATAATAATAATAATTATTATTATTATTATTATCATTATTATTAAAAATGTTACTTCCGCTCCCTGGTGTACATCTCTGACACTTCTTTTCCCCTTAGGAAAGTGTTGGAGACGTAGACCACGGAGTGCAAGTAAAATGAAGGACGCTTCTTGGCTTCCCTAGGCAACTGGTTGTTATTGAAAGAAATGCAGTTTTATTCTTGTACAGCAGCAAGATAATTCTGTACAGTACAACTCATTGTAAACAGGTTGCCAGCAACGTGTAATAGAAAAAAAATTATAAAAACTATTTTCAGAGGTTTTTGTTTGTACGCACGCTATAACGTTTCATTAACTGTATAACTAAGCACTTACATGCACATTTCACATCTTTTCCTTTAGTAAACATAAAATTATTAGTTTTCTTTAAGTGTTCCCTCGATATGAGCTGGTTAGTGTTTTTGCAGGTGATCAACTTGTTATTTTCGGATATTTTCCTGTTATTAACCTGCATCAGCATGCCCTTGTGTGCAACAACACCAGGATATGCCTGAAATGTTATGTTTAGATATAATATTCTAGTGTTGAAAGGTCAATGTACAAATGCGGTATTTACCTGCAATAACACGCCACTGTGTGCGTCAACATTTGGCCATGGGTTCTTGGCTTTTCCTTGCTCCAATAAAACATCGGGGACAATTTTTAGAAGCTGGCCACAAAGTTTGAACAAGGGGTCATCAGGTAGATGCTTCAGAGCAAAAACCCGCTGAGCTGTGTATCTTGGATCTGTCTGCCTCAAAACAGCATGTCCAAAACCTGGTACAACTTGCTGTTAAAGTAACCAAAAATTTATGTAGTAACCTTTAAACAATAGCCCATTTTACAGTTACAGATTGAAACAAGGCTAGAGTTGACCTTGATTTGATAAAAACCCTTCCTGCCTTCTTAAGTAAATCATTTTCTTATGCTTACTAGATTTTTAAGCATAATTTCCATTAGAAAACAAGGGAGGTTTGTATCTAAACAAGCTCAACCTCAGCCTCACACTCACTCGAAGGCTAGGGTACTCAACCCACAACTGTAAAATGGTCTGTTATTGAATGAGGCTGACTATGATGTGAAGGGGGTTGTTATAGGCTGAGGTGGATGAAAAGCCTTCAAACTCACAATTCTTTTATTATTCATTCAAAATATTTCATGTTCTTAACAACCTTACCTCCTCCCCGAATTTCTTCAAAACATTTGTCAGTTGCTCGGCAGAGTTTTAGGATTTAGAGAGATTTCTTTTTCATATGGATACTCCTCAAAATGTATATGGCATCCATCTATCAAGATTTTTGCATATTCCTGCATTTCATCAGTTCAGTTTTTAACCAATAAGTTCAGCTAATTTACCCTCGGACATCCAACATTAATTTACTTTTTTCAGATTACTCTTGCATAACATCTAGGCTACCATGCCAATACCTGAAATTGAAGTTGCTATCTTACATTCAAGGAACAACCTATTAATTAGTGTGAATATTACCTACATCTTCCAAATATGGTAAGTACCGGTTGGCTATGATGGAGCAAATCACAAATGGCAAAATATTTTGAATGAAAAATAATAATAATAATTGTAATGTTATGAAAAATGATGTAAATAGGCTTCACATACCATAAAATTCTGAAAATAAGCCCCGGGGCTTATATTTTTCAAAGGCCCTTTTTGGGGGGCTTACTTTTGGAGGGGCTTATCTATGGAGGGAAATTTGCGTTTCAAAATCGATTGGGCTAACTTTATAGTTGGAAGTAAATTTACCGTTTTTGCTTTGTTTTACTTTGTATTTGAGAGTAATTTTCCATGTACCAGCCCCCAAGGGGCTTATATTTGGAGGGGCAATTTAACGGAAGATTTTTTGCGTCACTGGTTTGGGGGGCTTATATTTGGAGGGGCTTATACATGGAGGGGCTTATTTCTGGAATTTTATGGTATGTCTAACTGAGTCAGCTTTGAAAAGTAGAAGTTTGATTCATCAGGAGTTTCAAATGTTGTGATAAAAAATTATTGGACTTTTATTGTTACATTAAAAACTTACCCCACTCTTTAATGTTGTCTCCACAAACTCCCGAACTCTCTCATCAGTTGGGTCTTCTCCAACTTCTTTCAGCATGTTTGTGATCCAGATTAAAACTTCCTGCATTACGATAAAAATTTTGTATCAGGTTTAGAGGGCTTCATACATGTGTGTACCAGTACAGTTTGCAGCAAGAAGAATGATAGGTAAGCCCTTGTATTTTTTTAAAATGTACACATATAACATCCAGACTAGCTACTGGAAGTGAAAGTTTTAATGCATAATTTTCTTGGTAGTTCAAGTGACCGGTCTTCACAACATAAAACCTTGGAAGTCTATTCATGGTTTGCATTTAATCAGTTGTGACTCCTAGAGAAAACAAAATGGAAACTCGTGTTTCCATGAAGCAAGTAGATGCAAGTGACTGCAAAAAATGAGATAATTCTGAAAGACTCTGCAGCAAACTTAAGGGTGCAATGTCATAAATTATATTCTGTGCAAAACAGATTCCCTTTTTGCACTAGTGTAGAAATATTATCACTAGACCCTAATTATGTATAATTCCTTTAACGTTATTAAAGTGAAGGGATTTAGGCTCTAACAATCAATGGTAGCCTTAGAGACTTTATAAGAACTGTTAAACTGGTTTCGGAAATCTACGATGGTTTCCTTCGTCAGTTGCTTTCGGTGGTTAGTGCTAGTGCGCTTGTGAGCAAAAGAAAGTGACTTAAGAGTGGAAAAAGGATGTGCTGTTAGAGAAAGTTTGTTTGTTTGTCTGTTTGTGTGTTCTTTTGTTAGCAGTAGGCCATAGATGCTAACTGAACGCATGCAAATTTGTTAAAACTTCATAATGGCTTTTAACACTGAGTTAGCCCTTTGAAAATGTATCTAAAAAGTCAACAACAAAGGCGAGTCTAACTTTGACTTTAGCACAAATCTTGCAACTCAATTATTGGAGTGAATAACACAGGGTGGTAGTGTAGTTTTATAACTAAGTGACTAAGGGTCGATTTCCAGTGACGTGTAATTTTTACATCAGATTCCGTAAGTGCGTAAAATTTACGTTTGCAAATAAAATGGAGGCAATGCATGAAAGGTTGCTTGTAGGCGTAAAAGTTGAACCTTGCTCAACTTCCTGTTTAAACTCAGCACTTTTTATCTTGCCTCTATCATTTTTACATGATTAAAATTTGCATGTGTTAACATGTGTAGCCAAAAACGCATCAGTGGAAATCAAACCAAAGTGTAGAAATATTTTCACTCGACCCTAACCATTGTGGTGGCATCACGAAATAATAATATCGTCTGTTTTCTCAGGGCATGTTTTACAAAATGATGTAGTTACCTGATTAGCAAGACCATGCAGTGGTCCAGCCAGGCCATTCATTCCAGCAGCAAGACACAAATATGGATCTGATAAAGCACTACCAACAAGATGAGTGGTATGTGCACTGACGTTACCTCCCTCATGATCAGCATGAAGAACAAGGTAAAGTCGCATCATTTCATGAAACATGGGGTCTTCAAAACCCAGCATAGTGGCCAAGTTATCTGCCCAGTCTTTATTGGGGTCTATGGGAGCAACTTTTCCATCCTTGAAGACATTCCTATAGATGTAGGCTGCAACGGTTGTTATTTTGGCTGTCAGCTCCATGGCATCCTCAAATGTATACTGGAAAACAGAAAAGATGGTCATAGTTAACAACAACCATGGACAAGGGAATACAACCACTCCACAAATGGCGGGTAGTTTTATACTCTTTTCTTTATGTTGAAATTAGCTTCACTAACCTCATTTAAGACAAAGAATTATACTGTTTTGAATTTTGATCCTGAGAGGGAAGATACAGTAAAGCTGATTTTAACATAAACCAAAAAATATTTAACGAAGCTGCTGTTTTTGGAATGGGTCTATACAATGTAGAACATGGGTTATATTTCAGTTCTAATCAACCATGGGAGCAGGAGAATTCAATGTAAAAACAATCCCCAAACGTTGACATTTTTGTCCTATATCCAAGTGTCAATGGCCTTTCCAGACTAGTGGGATCATAACCGCCTACTATCCTTAATGTCACACCATGTGTCAAGGTGTCAACAAACGACAAGTAAGATTTTTTCTGACAAATGTGTATCATTAATAGGTGAACCTGACAATTAAAATTGCTCATTGCAACGGTACTACAGAAGTCAGGGTTCAAATCCTGTCAAGCCTAAATTGTTCCAGGCTTTCATCAGTTGCATACAAAACTGTACTGATTGTTCAGTTGATAAATATTTCTCCTGCACTCTGAATATTATTAAACCTCACATATTAGAAATTTTTAAAATTAATGACAACGTCAGCAAGTCATTCCTTTAAACAGCAAGTCATTGCTGATTTTACCTCCCAGTGTTTAGCTTTATGCACTCCCTGTGCATAAGCCTTGGCAAATTGGCTCTCTGTGTTCATGGCTGTGATGGCAGCACTGAACTGACTCATTGGGTGCATGGTTTCTGGAAAGTTGTTTAACATTTGTACAACATGTTGTGGCAAGTCAGCATGGGCTGCCCACTCTCTCGACAAATTGTCAACCTGTGAAAAAAAAGGAATAAAAGTTGCGAGTCAATTTTATGCCCTTGTTTCAATTTTCTTTTCCTGTTGTATATGGTAACAATGGTCATCATTTACTTTAGAACCAAATGGAGAAAGCTTAAAGGAGCTGTGAAATTCAGACAAATTAGGTAATTACAAAATGCCCGTTAAATTAAGAGAAACATAAAAATAACCGCTTAAAACATTAAAGGAAGGTTAAAATAACACAGCAGAAACAACAGATTCCACGGAAGGGCAAAAGTGAAGAAGATTGAATTGGATTGAAATAAGGGTTTTTGAAAACTGAGTGTTCAGCCCAACAGTTTTTCAAAGTTGATCCCTGCCGCTTGCAACTTTAAAAATAATGCTTGGGAGACGTATTTGTTTGTCTCGGATCTCTGATTTTGTCATTTACATGTAATTTCTTTGCTTACATTAAGTTCCATAGCGACCGAGGGTGAGTAATTGGCAAAATTTTTACAAAATGAAGTGGGTGCCGTGACACAGCCCCTTCAATTTCCACATTACTGAGCATTAGAGAGGTAGGGATTCTGTGAAGTTTTAAAGTTTTGATGAGACACAACTGTTGGAATTACATAAAGTATGCTAATTTATGCTGTTCAATGAAAATTTCTGATGGGCTAATTTCACAATGAACTTTTGACATGCGTTTGACATATTAGTTCTGTTCTGTTGTTCTGTTTTCTCTCTTGCTACATGAAGTGTAATGCAGCAAATCTCCAGCAAGCCCAGTTTTACATGTAGATACAGTGTAGCATTCCCTGAAAATGAGGTATCCATTAAGTGCACATTTTAAATGGTATCACAACTTTTCCTATGGGCAAGCAGCTTTTACTTTCTTGTCTAGTTCACCAGGAAACTTGCTATAGATAAAAACCACCTGGCCAGACCAGTTCAGTCATGAAGAGAATTTCACTGTTTGTCAGGGCTGTGCAGAACGGCGGCAACCGTTTGGAACTGGTCTGGTAAGACATTGTCCCCAGGGGCTCTTCTCGCCATTCTTTACTTTTCTTCGTGACATATTTTTCCGCTCGTTTAGACTTTCCCTCGCCCCCACTATCTGCCCCTGGGTCTCCGAGGATGACATCAGGCCAGTGAATATGAAAAGTATCTTGGCCGGCAGGAAAATCTACTTATCTTTGACAACTTGACCAAAGCTTTCCCATGCCGTGGCAAGGAAAGGTAAAGTTAAGTAAATCAACTAACCTGAGCTTTGGTTGGAATTTCACCAGTCATCAGTAACCAGAAAATCCCTTCAGGCAACGGCTCTTCGCCACCTTCAGCCTTTGGTAAAAGCTACATACACGAAACATCCAATACAGTCAGTACTAGTTACAATAATTATATTGTAAATCCAGAAGGATAAGCCATACCTTTCTCCCTAAAATTTCAATGATGCTACAATTTAAATGTTTTTTTTACCTAAAATTAAGCAACATAACCATTGGTTGAGGACACTTTTACAACAATAATTGGTCATGGCTCATTACCCCGTAAAGCAAGGCCTTCACATTTTGTCCTCTCACAACAAGATGAGGACATTGCAATTACCAAGAAAATCTCCTACAACATCAACACATGACAGAGATGCAGGCATGGGTCTCTTATCCCTTGATTTCTCGCTTACACATTTCGCCTTTACACTTACATGTATGGCATGCCCTCCACTTGCTCCATGTGCTTTTAGGCTGTCTGTTTGGATGTATTGTTATTTTTTCCAATTATTTGGTTCCTAGTTTTTTTTTTGGCCAAAGCAGCACTTGGCAGTTGTTGTACTAATTTTTTGATCATCACGATTGTGAATTTCATCTGAAGAGAAAAAATATCAGGGGGGGCTTTGCTTCTGTTTTTGTTTGGCCATTTAAAAACAATAATAATAGATACAGCCATGAAGCTGCCACATTGCATCCCACAATGCATTCCACTTCAAGTTGAACCCAGACTTTTACCTGCCAAGGGCACCTTTAGCATTTACCTTCCATTCTTTTTTAAGCAAGACAATTCTTCAGTTTTTTTTGGTCATGTTTAGTTCCTTTTAGCACAATACAAACATATCAAGGTGAATTTGTATAACCTATTTCATATTATGCTATTGGGGCACATAATATTGTCATGACCAGCTTGCACAGACACAAGCAATTCTCATTGAAATGTACAATGACTGGATGTTTCCAAATCAAATGGTAGTTATCTGAACTAAGAATATTCTGTATCAGGCAAAGAAACATGGAGGTGCATGAAATATGCATTGTTTAATTTATTTATCTGCTCCCTACTGACAAATCAAGCCAAACCTTATCCCATAATATTATTGTTTAATATTTTACTTACTTCTTGGCACTGGGGAATTGTATAACCTCGGAATTCAATACCCTAGACACACAAAAAGGGAAAATTAAGTTTCCAACTAAGACCGCCCTAAACAAATTTAGTCAACTGTAAGTCAATGTTATCAAATAATTTTCACCCTCAAAGATGCTGGATTGCCAACACAAAAAGAGCCATCCTAACTTAATGATATATGTGTGCCAACCAAAAAATTGCAATATTATCAAAGGAAATCATCTACTTATGCTGAAATTTTTTAGTTTTGACCAGTGTTCTCCCATAATTTTAGCTTAGAAGGTAAGGGGCCATTCTTGACCAGTAAAGAAAGAAACTAGTCAGTAATCTGAGAGAATAGCTGTGTATACTTTTTGTTTTTCCGTATTTACTTTCTTTTCTTGTTAGGATCGGCTTGGGTCATAACTTGCATATTCTTTGAAACAAGTTATTTAATAAAGGGCTTAGTTTTATTGTTTGTCTCACAATTGTCACTTTGATATTGATCGCGACGTTTCAACCACACACTGCAGGTCTTCATCACGCGATAGAGTCGATTTACTGAGTTGAGCTATTTCTACCACCATCGTTGTTAGTGATTGGTGCATCACAAACCTCAAGCTTGGTGGGTTTCGATCCAAAGCATTGTTGGGATTGTGAGAGGAAGAAACTGATCCCTCCGCGGTGCGCTGTGGTACAGGTCGGTTGACATGTTGTCTGAGTGTAGGCATCCATGATTCAGGAATCTCAATCCCACTGTCCCTGTTGATATTGTTAGGGTGAAGTCTTCTGTGGATAGCCTCATCAACTCTGCGAGAGTACCAGTGAGGGTCTCGGTCAATACACTTAACTTTGTCCTAGAGTGGATAATGCCCGGTCTTATTTGCGTGTTCAGAAATGGCTGAAGTTTGAGTTCGTGAAAGCCATATATCCCTGTCGTGCTCTTTAATCCGTTCATGCATGCACCTTCCTGTTGCACCAACGTATACTTTGCTGCATTCACAAGGAATCATATACACTACTCCATCTTGTTTTCGTGGATCCACAGGATGCTTAGGTCGCACTAAGTGCAATCTTAGTATCGTATTGGATTTGAAAACAGATCGTACACCATGCTGTTGTAGGCAACGATGAAGTGGTTCAGAAGCACCTTTGACGTATGGCAGAACTGCTGTGGATTTAATTTCGGTTGCAGGTTCTTTGTCAGAGGCCCGTCGGTTCTTGGATTTTGTGATGTTAGTTATAAAGGAATAGGGGTATCAGTTGGAGACAAGGACAGAAGTTAAATGCTTCTTTTCCTCAGAGGTTTCAATCAATCGTACAAACACTTGACAACACCGCGTTTAACCGATTGAGGATGGTGTGAGTCATAAGACAGTTACTGATCAGTTTGTGTACGTTTTCTGTTAAGATTTGTAGTAAGGCGTCCTTCTGAATCTTTTATGATTAATGTGTCAACAGAATTCCCCTTCTTGACGCACCAATCATTAACAACCACGGTGGTACAGATAGTTTAACCCAGTAAATTGACACTTTCGCCCGATGAAGACCTGCAGTGTGCGGTCGAAATGTTGCGATCAATAGCGAAGTGACGATCATGAGACAAAATTAATGATAAAACTAAACCCTTTATACATATGATTAATATCTTTATGGCAACTTATTTAATTTTAGTAACACTTCAAGTGGTTGCAGGCGGTAAGAAGTGTTGTTTTAAGTGGTAAATTTTACCGGTTACCGCCTGATAAGGAGAACACTGTTTGACTTGCATCTACACGTACGTATAAATCGTGGATGTTATCCCCTTTTTCCATCACATTTTATGGGATGCCCATTCAGATTTTTTTGGTGGGTGGGGGGCAGCAAATGGCATCATTGCCATGTACATGCCCTTCAGACCTTGCAATGTTGTTATACATCAACAGTACATCACATAAATTAATTTAGATTCCTCTTAGGTTCTTTTAAAGTACAGATGTAAGTTTGTTTCTTTAATTGAGAACTAACCTCATTTGGATCTAAGTGTGATGTCTCTGTGATCAAGCCTGTAATACCTCTCATTCCTCCATAAACCTTGAAAACAAGCCAGATGTTAATACAAAAGGAGTTTTATGACTCTTTCATTTTCAGAAGCCAAAATCTTTAGGTATTCTAAGCACCCATTTATTTCAGAATAAGAATAAATGGAATAAACTCTAAAAATTAATCACTTTTTGGTTTTTTATTAATTATTATTTCATTGCATTGCAGTTTCCGTTGCAGGAGTGCATTTGGTAATATTTTCAACAAGTTTACAATTAAATAGCATCCTTTTACTTTTTCTTATAGTCAGACAGCAGATTACTGTGACTGTAGTTACTGTTTCACGACAGTAGAGTTGGAGGTCAACAGTGTTTGAAGATGCGAAAGAGGGGTACATGTCGTTATATACGTGTAGGCCATCTCAGTAACAGGGTTGCCACTCATCAGAACGTTAAAAATTCCTTGACTTTTCCCCGACTTTTCACAGACCTTTTATTAATGAAAAACAATCAATGTTTACATTTGCTTTCGCTTATTTTGCAGGCTGTCAATATTTTTCTCTTCATTTTCAACCTCTTTCTGCTTTTCGCGTAAGAGGAAGAAGAAATTTGGAAGAAAGCATTCAGAATGAAAACCACTGACCACAACTACTACATACAGGTGTATGTCAGGCGTAAAGTGTCAAATTGATTGCTGTGCTTGCTTTACAGCATACTTTTCATCTTTTCTGAAAGAAAATGCATTTCAAAGTGTCGAAGAAAACTTATGAACTATAAACTGGAAAACAGAATTCCCTGACTTTTCACTGACTTTGACAATAGCAAGGATTTTCCCTGACTTTTCCCTGACCTTGAAAAATTTTTGTTTTTCCCTGACTTTTCCCTGGCAGTGGCAACCCTGAGTAAGATATCCACTGGTCATGTTAATCATTTAATGTAGCCAGCTTCTTTGATACTTTCTACATTCAATGCATACTTTACTAAAAAACATGTAGCCAGATTCTAAGAAGTATTATTGAACATTTATTTCACTGCGGACCCCGTAGCCAAGGTTTATCAGTAAGCTTTTATTTACATATGGTCAAACAATCTCAACAAAAAATTTAAATGGCAAACAATTAGAGCTGAGGAGGGCAACTGTTGCTACAATGTACATGTAACTTGTACAATCAATATAGTTTTCCAACTATACTGGATTTCTAAGGAATCATTTCTCTCTTGTGCCCTTGTGTTGCCTCCACGGCGACATTTTGAAATGAGTCACGCTGGGATTCAGCCATTTGATAATATAGTTTGACCACAATGCATGATGGGAGGATGGTAATATCCTTCTTTTGCTAATGTCTTGTTGAACTAAATTCATTAACTTTGAAATGTATTTTTTTAACAGGATTTGTGGTCCTGTGTAATTTTTTGTTTCATTTATTGCTGACTTGATACTAGGTACACAATAGTCTAGTTTTTGAACTGCAAAAACTCTTGCTAAAAAAATAACTAGGTTCTAAGGTTGAGTTTATTAAACAGAGAAGATGCATTACGATTTAGGGAAGTAGGAGCCAAGTTTGACTTATGATAAACTGGCTTATAAGTGACACCTGAATTCAAGTTTTCATGCTTCTGCAGAACCCATAACAAAGATCAAGTTTCACTTCACCACAGTCCAAGCTAAGGGATTTTCATCAGAAAACAAGATGTCTCATATCATCTAGAAATACTACTCGTTTTTTTTTTTCAGTTCTTGGTTAATGGTAGGAGAAACAAGTCATATTTTCAACAGGATTTACCTAATGAATAACAACCACATCACAATGCGTTTGTAAGAGATAACAGAGCATAACCAAGCTGGGTTAAAATAGTTAATAATCGTTAGAACGTTCCATTGTTGTCAGCGTACTTTTTCTGTTGCCACTTGTTACATGATGTGGTCCACTTAAAAGTGAAGTGATTTTTACAATGCTTCCAATAATTGATAAAAAAATTATTATTTCACTGTTTTACACCTTTCGGAGCAGATAGTGGTGATAGAATCGTAAAGCGAACGATGATGCAATTGTCACAATAATGACATGAAGTGTGAAATGTACCTGGTCAACGGTATACTCCCCCAGAGATCTGTCTCCATATTCCTTCCTAAAATCTGCCACTTCTTTTTGTTTTTCCGGTACAACTCGATAGAGGGTCTCCCTCAAGTTCTGCAAAACAAGAGAAAAAATAGTAATGATAAATCCCTTGCCAGTATATAGGCTGAATAATATTGATAACAGTAGTCGAATGAATATAACCTAGTACTACGAATTTCACCATGCGCAAAGCTACAATAGTATGTGACGAACCTGAGTCTCTGTTTGTGTTGACTGAAGCCGTATTAAGGTTCTTATTATTCCTTGCTGAATTATCTGCTGTGAAAAAAAGATGCAATCAAAATATTATCTCTACATAATGACAACACCGGTAAGCCTATATAACATATACCACGGACAGAAGACCTCAAACACACCACACATTGAAGCAAGCACATGCACAAATCTTTTGCGAGCAGATCTGAGCAATGGCACTCAACTAATTATAAACATAATCAATGTAAATAAACCCACAGTGTTTTGTCCAAGTCTTGAAAGCTGTTTACAAGTCCTTAAGACATTCATTTTGTTGAATCCTATAATATAAACTAACAACTACAGCAGTTCGTTTAAGTTCCTTCAACCTTCGCTCAGCCAAGCTACCATATCATTACGTCACAACAAGACGAGAGAGACTGAACACAACAGGGAAGCCTCCAAGGAACTTCCGGTTAAGAGCACGTGACAGACTGCAAGCGTGAGTCAAGCGTGAGAGAGATAAACAGCAACACTCCACGAAAATTACACTGTATTTCGAGACGCCTTTTGTCTTAGTTTCTGGAACTAAGAATGGCCGAGAAAGTGCAGAAACAATCTTCAGATGATTCGTCTTTTAATATAATTACGTAAGTACATTTTTAGGTATGGATTTCGTGAAATGTGGAGTGAAACTTTGATCAATGTCCAGCTAACACAGATTGATATATTTTTGTAGATATGAGATTTATTGATTGCATGATTTTAATTTCAGACGGTATATCCGTTAAAGTATATCTTGCATATGACCGAAGCAGAATAACTTTAGGGACCCATAACTTTAAGCCTGTCTCATTGGACTCTAGCTTACTACGAAATTAAGTTGCGCAATGTTTTCTTCATCCTAGCCTAGGCCTGTAGATGTAACCTTGTAATCTGCATTTCTTCTAGGTTATTTTCTTTCAAACCTG
Organism: Porites lutea; assembly: GCF_958299795.1. Classification (NCBI taxonomy): domain Eukaryota; kingdom Metazoa; phylum Cnidaria; class Anthozoa; order Scleractinia; family Poritidae; genus Porites; species Porites lutea. Next base: position 50,381,120 of record NC_133203.1, read on the forward strand.
TGAGAATGTATGAAATGTTATTTTAGTCAAATATGTGACGCGTTTTTAGAAGAAGTTTAGAGGGTTTTGTCCAGAATCAAAGTATACAACTAGCCCATAATAGCTCTATTGTTCATAACTTGACAGTGCTGACCGATTGACCTGAGATCTTTTGGGGGACTTTTGATTGATGTATCGGCCAACATCTGTGTTGACTGTCAATCGATATATCGGCCTCTATGTTGGCCAATACTTGCTCGACTCTCGGCCAAGATGTTGGTTGACAGTTGACCAATAATTGGTCAATATTATATTCAATATGATATTCGGTCGCTACAGTCTATTGGTCGATACTTTGCTGAGGAATCGTCAGCATATCACCGACACTTGGCCAATGTAATGGCCGATACCTTGGTAGAAATGTTGGTTGAAATGTCGGTCGATGCATCAGTCGAGTGGCAGTCTAGTATCGGCTGCATATCGGTCGAGACGTGGCTAGTACTTGACCGCTACAGTCTATCAGTCCATAGTTGGCTGGTACTTTGCCGATGGATCGCCGATTTATATATAGCGATAGCGATTGTCGACTGATACACGACGAATACCTTACTGATAGTCATCCAACAGTTCACCGATACACTGGCAACACACTACCCATGATATCATGGCCGAATGTCAGTCGATTTTGTTGGCTTATCCTTGACCGAGAGTTAAACATCACACGGTCAACATATCGACCGACTGTAGGCAATGCCGATTGTCAACCGATACACCACCAATACCTCACCAGTACTTGACCAAGGATGCACCGATACATTGCCAACATGCTGCTGATGCTATCTGTCGGCCGACACTCGACCGACAAGAAAACGACTCTCAACCGAGATGTTGGTGGATACTTGGTTGACCGTCTACCGTCTCTTGACGGACATCTCGGTTGAGAGTCAACCGAGTATCGGACACAGCAGCCGATACATCGATCGGCAGTCGACTCATATGTCAGCCGATACATCAATTGACAGTCCCCCAAAAGATACATGATCCTTGACCTGTTTATCTTGTATGTTTTTGTTTTTCCAGTGAAGGTCTCAGGGGAGTCACCCCTTTGTCTGTTCCTAAATTATGCTTAGATAACATAAAATTAATGATCTAATAAGCACCCTCTCACTAGCTCGCTCCATTAGATGCCCCACTCTAATAAACCCTGGAGTAGTCAACTGAACAAAACCAAACCAAAAATCAATCAAACTCAATCAAACCCAGTCAGTTCATTGTTGTTCGATTGGTTCAGTAATTAAACATTATCGAACTAGAGCTTTTTGGGGAGTTTAATTAAAATCTTTATTGTCAAATTAATTCAAAATCAATAAATATACTCTGGCATTACTTAATGGTGATAGCGGGCATAAGACTCACACTTCAACTTTAAGAGTCAACGGCCAACACTTACTGTGAGAGCTAAACCCCTATCTCTCCTTTACTTCTAAACAATAAACTTTTTATTGACACTGACAGCAAAACAGTACTCAAGAAAGCCTTTAACTATTGCTTCCAGTTGTTAGTTTCATGCCGGGTTTCACGTTTTCCGTTCACTCCATCATCTTGCCTGTATATTCATGTTTGTAATTGAAGCTAACACATAACTTACATGCATTTGTTAACCGCAACATACTTATACATACAGCTGAGTAGTTTATTTGTTGACGCAGGTCAGTTTATGTTTGAAACCAGATGAAACTGGTTTTATGTATGATTGTTGAAACTTCAATTTTCAAACATTTGATTATGTTTGATTGTTAAAGTGGTTGATTTCCAGACATTTGATAAATGTGTTTGATTGGCAAAAGGTTTAGGTAAGTTTGATTGTGTTTGATTACTGAACGCAGTCATAGTCAATCACATGCTTGGAGTTCAATTGAGCTTGATTACCAAATGTTCAACTGACTATGCCGGGAATAAACACCTCCTGTTTAATAGACTCTTCCTCCCGTGAAAAAAAGTATACACTGAGAAACAATCAAAGTTTAACAGGAAGGTAAAGGGTGATTCAGATTCTTAAGACGAGTACGACTACAAGTACAAAATTTTCTCAATACTACGTAGTGCTCGCACGAGAACCAGCATCGTTTTTTGGCGGGATAAGGTGGTAGCCATGGTCATTCTACTACTGCAAGTTTTAGTGAGAATGTTGTGCTGGAAAAAACAAGATATCAAATGTTAGTAATTTTATCATTTTGCAATCAGAAAAGCACTTAACCTCCTTCACTAAAGATAACTGTGCTAACTTTTCTAGTGAAATATGGTAAAATGAAGCTTTCCGGGAAGTCGACATTTTGAGAATGCAACAAAACTTTGGGTCAAATCTCGTACTCATAGTTCTCCTCGTCCTCAAATGTAAAGGTCTTTAATAATAATGGGGCACCTGCAGCTTTCAAGTCCAGTCAAAGCTCCCTTAAACTAACACTTTCAAAAAGCAGAAAAAATTGGCTGCCTTTTCGGATTGGTTTTTATAAGCAAGAGTTCAAACAGAGTTATGTTAAGGAGGAACAGGATTACATATAGTGCTCTCTACTAACACTTTTTTAAATAAGACTTGAATCTGAGCTTTAGATGTTATTTGTAAGTTTGCTTATCTCAGCTGTCTTATACCTCTAGTGAGCTCAGTTCACAAGTGGAAGAAGAAAACACGGCGGAAAATACTGTTGTGACAGAGTCCACCCCACTTGTTATCCATGTTATTCATCGTAGTGATGATCATGAGAGAACCGGAACTGTTTTCTCGTCAATATTTACTCTGGTATCAACTATGGTTGGAGGAGGAATCCTGTCGTTACCATTTGCATTTCAACAAGGAGGATTTATCTTGACATCTGTGATTTTACTTTGTGTATTAATGGCCTCCACACATGGAGCATTTTTAATCATTAACAGCAAGAGATATTGTCAAGGGAAAATCAAGAATGTAGAGGATGTGGCTAACGTAGCATTCGGAAATAAGGGCAAGGTGTGTATGACAGAGAATTATAGGGGACCTTAAGCAATGACAACGTTGATGTACCAGACATCAAAAATTGCAACCAGAAGTTGATGTACCAGACATCAAAAATGGCAACCAGAAGTTGATATTTTTGCTCTTTTTGTGCACTGACCCGTTCAATTTGTGCAGTGGGAGTTAAAACAAAGGCATTCAGTTTCATTGTGTGAAACAGAACCTTTCCATCAAGCAAGACATCAAATTTCCGGTTGCTATTCATGACTTCTGGGCCATCGATGTTCTTGTTACTTAAGCTGTGTAATGTTTGTAAAGTAAATTACATGCACACAGGGTGAAACAACCACATTCTATTACATTAATTTTGTATTTTACTGACATTACATTTGGTTTAGATGTGTCATTATTGTCCCCTTGTATGACTGTATGGAGGCCGTGCCAGGATAAATTGCGACAAGCGACATGACCCAAAAAGTAGCAAGAGAGTGTAAAATGAAATCGTGACAACAGACAACCTCCCTAGGCCAAATTGCGACAGTGACAGCGAAGCCGAGAATAAGCGACAAAGAACGGTGGTTTGGCTGATTTATCACCAGTCTGAATGCTAAGAAGAAGTAATTTTAATCAATTTTCCTTGCGCTTCAAAGAACATCTCTTGTCAGTAAGCTTCAGTGGACCTTCCTGTGAAATTGTGTTAATTGTGAATGGCAATGTATAGGTGTTCGATGCTCAAAATGTTAACTGAGAAATTGCAGAACTGTAATAGTTTCTTTACCACACATTGTTATCGCCCTTTTCTAAGATTGTGACAAAGACAAAGAATTTTCATTCAATTTCCAACAGGGACGTGAAGAATTTATAAACACCAACACGAGACGTTTTAAAATCCAGACAAGAGACATGGGTCCCCCCCCCCCCCCCCCACTCCTGGCAGGGCCTCTGTATGATTAAGGTCTAAGGCAGGATTTTTGAGGCAGAAGATCAGAAAAGCTATTATTTGCACTTGCCATCTTCTACTGCACCAAAGGGATTTAACTTTAAGGCCAGGAAGATGAGCCAGGTGATTTCATGCATTGTTTTGTTTTGTGTTTGGTTAAATTCAATGTATTTACTGGTAGTGGGGTAGTGCATTTGTTTTAGAGCTTTTTCCTTTCATCAGATTCTTACACAAGTTGTCTTCATCGTAACATTGTTCCTGTGTTCAGTTGCCTACTGGATTCTGATAACAGACCAGGTAAGAAGGGGCAACCTTCAAATTGTGCCTTGTACAGGGACTGGAAAAGATTTTGTTGTCACTAAAAATGTAACAATAACCACTTTATTTTGGTATTTCCATTTATACATGATTTTACCAAACATAAAGGAAATACAAAAGGAAAATTAGATCTACTTATTTTTTTAGGAAACAACAAATCAATCCATTTTTAAAGCCAATTTTTATATATTTTTTTTCTTCTCTTAATATAATAACTATATCAATCAGTATTATTAAAAAGATACCGTACTTTTTCATAATTGTTAAAATTTTAGAAGACGTCAGTTTTGTTTTAGAATCTTGTCAAAGACGGGTCTTTGTCAGATCTTCATAATAACAAATATTATTGTCCTCAAAAGGCAGTGGCAAATTCAGATGTTCAAGTCTGAGTAGGGGTCTGCTCAACCAGTACCTAAGCAAATTAATTAAAAGATTTTTTTCCAAGTCCTATTCTCTGTTTCAGTCTGGGCTATGAATAGGGAGGGGCCTTGATCCTCACTGACCACTCCCATAGACCCACCAATGCTTGTGTATTGTTTCTCTTTATTATTATTCTTATTGCTGGTCTTCATCAGGCAGTGGCCTCTCTAATGCCTCGGATCAATTTCTACCAGTAGAAAGAAGTTAAAAATTTTAAATCAATAACAAAGTAACTACATGTATCATGAGACAAAAGATAAACAACCCTATCAAAGCCGTTTTTTCTGGTAGAGATAGTGCAGGACATGCATGTACTGACACATGCGTGTACTTTATAAAGGGTGTATGCTTATTATTGGGTCGTTCTTGTAATACTTTGCTTTTGACATGGTTCTGCCATAATTCATATTTTTAGATTGAGCCAATTATTGTGTTGCTTGTTGGTCATCATTCTTTCTGGTCAAAGAAGATTGTAATTCTGACTATACCAATGCTAATTATCTTCCCAATTACATTACTGAAGAGTTTGAATGCACTCAGATTCACATCTGTTCTCAGGTATTGATAATGATGTAATTTTTTTGTGATACCAGTACAGTGGCAATAGGAAATCATATACAGGGTACAGTTAACTCTCTAAGACAGACATGAATGCAGAGACTGACACTTAATGTCCATCTTGGACCGAGAGGCAACAACAACAACATCAAACCACGTATCTCCACAATAACTTTACATGGTCTAATGTATTCTAAGTGAAGGGTTTTCTGAAAGAAAGGTGTGTGGTTTAATAAGAGAAAGTTTATTAAATGAATAAGTAAATACATTATCCACGTAGTGGTTCTCAGTGTACCTTTCCTTGTCAAATATGGAATTTGGTAATGTTGGCTTTTGAGGAGATGGGAAAACCGGAGTACCCTGAGAAAAACCTCTGAGAGCAAGGGAGAACAATAAACAATAAACTCCACCCATATAATAATTCATCATGTATGCTGGATGCATGCAACATATGAATCTAGTAAATGGCCATACTCTTGATGAATTTTTTGTAGCTCAATGGATCAAGTGCTACCCTGCTAGCAGAGCTACTCTACCTTCTTTTTATCATGGGCAGAAGAAAGTATTCTCTCACCAATAATAAACAGAAAGTCAACTCTGCTAACAGGGACGTTGAGTGCCTGCCTGGGATGTGGCAGGTCATTCAACTGGTTTAATTCCTGTTAGGGACCCATGATGTTTCTGTCCTAAGTTCATCTCTTGATGATCATAACATCTTTTATAGGTTCTGGTTGTTTGTTGCTTTTTCATGTGATAGTTTTTCTGCCAACACACAATCAGATCACCCACCTATTCTACTACATGAAACTTCCTCCTCCATAGGCTTTCGTAAGGGTTAATGGGGAGCACGGAACAAGACGTGAGAAGCGTGAGAGACAGATGATAGGAACGACTGCAGAGCAGAGCCCTTTCCTTAGTTAACTCAAGCATCCCCCAAGAGTGAATGATAATTAGCAGTTTTATCTTGCAGTGTTTTGTGTGTGGTGTTCCTCGCCTGTGTTGTCATTTTTAAATCAATAAAAAATGACATTGGTGGCCCTGTGGATAATCCTAAGAACCCTGTGCAGTGGTGGCCTACAGACTTTGGTGGTTTCCTTACTGCAATTGCTATCTCCGGACTGACTTTTTCATGTCATTTTAACATCCTTCCTATGCATGGTGAGCTGCAATACCAAACAAGAGCAAACAAGAGGATTGTTCTCTATACAGCAATGGCAATCAACTATATTCTGAATGTTCTTGTCAGTTTCTTTGGATTTTTCCAGGTGAGATCAAAAGTAGTATGGAAGCCTGGACTGCTTTAATACTTCTTTACTGAGAGGGCGTCTTGTTAAGATCAAGGTTTAAGGTTTCAGGGAAAATGCCCACCTACCCCTCCCCTAAGCTAACATTAACACTTACTTCTCATTCAGGGCAAAATGTTGGCTTAGGGGAGGGGTAGATGTTGATTTGAGAGGGAATACATTAGCCCTGATGACTATTGTCTTTATCTCATGCATAAAATGTGGCAGAATAATAATTATAATGAATAATTAATTATTCATTACTTTGTGGAAGAATACATTAACGCAATTGACGTCTGCTCTCCTTGCCTTTTGTCCTCATCTCATGAATATAATAATAATAATAATAATAATAACACTTATATAGCGCTTATCCGCATGCGTTCTAAGCGCTTTACATCCATTCTATTACAGTATGACTTAGAAATATAAAAACAAAAGATTAAGTAAACTAATTTAGATTAAAAGCGCATTTAAAAAGGAATATAAGGCGGTGGAATCTCATTAAGATAAGGTCACATGCTTTTTTAGGGTCTTTAACCCATTTGATAGGTTTTCTAACTATTTCTAGGTCCAATGAATGGCCTTTTTAAATAGAGAAACAAAAAAAGAACCAAAAAAATCCTTGGTGACTGTTCTTCTTACCTGAAATACAAAAAATGTAGAAGACACTCTTGTGCGGGAAAAGGTCCCATATGACATACCTTCAGTAAAGTAATCAGTGAAAGGAAGGCTGGTATGGCATATACATATGTGCACATTCCGAAAATTTTTCTGTGCTTTACCGCAGCCTTGTAAATGTCCTGTGGAAGACTTGAAGCAGTTGGAGCATTGTATCAAACTGGTTGTTGAGGGCTGGATATTAAACAGCAAAGACTATTTGAAGTTAAGATATTGACGCAAGCCTTAGAAAACCCCGATTTCAAAACTATTCCCTGTTTTTGGCCAGCATTAACAGTGGTGTTCTTTTTCAGTTCAGACAATTCATCGACCAGGACATTACAAAGAACTACCGCCATGATGACGTACTTGTTAACATTGGTCGAGTGGCTCTCGCATGTACGCTTCTGCTTAGTTTTCCACTGCTCATCTTTCCGTGCAGAGCCGTCATTAACAGGGTATGGAAAATTAATACTGCTGAATATGAGAAGCCCGATACCAAGGCGTTGCTTTTTTTACTTTGTGCTCACAATTCAGGCTTCGCCTAGCCTGTTCCAGGCTCTGAGATAGTGGGGAAGACACGAAAGAAAAGGGCACGCGAAAAGTTGGCGGGGCGGGAAAAGTGTCCTCCCGTTTTAATTTCGTGTTTGCGCTTTCTCAATTCAGCGGACTCGACTATCTCGGAGTCTTGAAAAGGCTAGGCTTCGCCCTTCATCGGTAGACGCAACCGTTTCTCAGTCTCTAGCGCGAATGACGCGCTCGCTCGCTTTTAAAAGGAGGAGAGCGCCTAGGAACTGAGCAGATAGAAAAACTTTAACTACAGGGAACCACACGGCACAGAATAAAACTCGGCCGTTACTTCTTTTGTTATGGGATCTCTCTTTTTCGGGGCTTGTCATGGCCTCCCACGCAGACGCTCTTAGGACTTTATCACGCTACAAAACCTTCACATTTTATAATTTTTTGCCTGACTAAAACTGTCCCTCTGCCTTAGCCCCAGAATTACAATTACATTGAGGTGTTTTGAGCTAGTATAGCACATGCTAACGAGGGAAGACATACAGCGGACGCTAAACGCAGCAAAAATAAACAATAAATAACGAGAAAATGTAATTTAAATCAGCTGATTTAAAACGAGAGAAAGAGACACGAATTGGCGAAACACAAGGGGTGGAGAAAATGCAAGAAAACAAACTACTGGCAAGGGCGAGGGCGTGCCGCAGTGGATGATAATTTTATTTTAATGTCAGTTCAGTTTTTTATTAGACAATAATTTTATAGAAGGCAGTTAATGATTTTATTCTTTTCAAACAGTTGATTTGGCGAATAGAGACCAAGACCCTTCTTCAATCTCAGCCTTCCACGACGTCACGCTCGCTAGAATACTTCAGTAACGCAACAGGTACAGGCCCCTCAAGGGTCACGTGGCTGGTGGAGACTGGACTTTTAGTGTTTCTTGGATATATCCTGGCGTATTACATCCCACAGGTCAGTTGATTCGTTCCTTCGTTATCAATAGTTATGAGATCTTCTAAAGCGCTTATACCATAAAACAATATAATTCCCTTTAGCCAGAAGCCCCTAACCAAGAACGAGCAACTCCCATACCAGGCCTTATTTCGCGGCGTTTTCACGGACCGGCTTAGAGCTTTTTTCCCATAAAAGCCTATGAGCGCAGTCGAAGTATAAGGTGTGAAAAAGAAAAATGAAAAGGTAAAAAATACCACTTTGATGTCTGTACGTTTTGCTGGCTGGTTTGTGGCACTTAAACAGGTTATTTGAAATTCGAGTCAAGTACGTTCTAAAACTGTACTGGGCCCGGTTCCTGAAAGTCCGTTTAGCACTTATCCAGGATTAAAATTTTGTTCCACTTTTTGTATTTACCTTCCTATACATTGCCTAGAGAATAATTTGTGTTATCATTTCTCTTTTTCGAAGTAAAGGCACAACTGTATTTTGTAAACTCGAGCTACATGTTCTTAGACAAGAAAACCTTGCTTAAATTTCGCTTAATCCTGGGTTAAACTTAACCATGTTTCGATGAAAACGCTTGGACAAGAACACGTGTACATGGAAGTTACTCGCTCCGGGTTTGAGCTCCTGCTTTTGCGTTTTGTAATTCCCTTGAACCCCACCCCTCCCTCTTTTTATGCCTTCCACCCCCCCCATCCCCCCCATCCCCCCATCCCCCCATCCCCCCCATCCCCCCTATCCCCCCATCCCCCCTATCCCCCCATCCCCCCTTCCCCTATCCCGCGTTCCCTTTGTGCTGCCTTTTGACTGACACTCGATGTAATACAAATGCTATAAGCTTGTGTTCATTTATTTATCGCAGGTTGCTATGGTGTGGGGATTTGTTGG
>NC_133203.1:50398127-50465627 GCF_958299795.1 Porites lutea
TAATTTGCCCCTCTGTATTTCACTGAGAATTCTTTGGCTGTTAATCTATGTATACGTGTATGTTGTGCACAGTTAATTTTGTATCTCAGCATAAATATTATTTTTTCTTTTATTTTTAGCATACATTGCTATACACAAAAAGAACAGAAAATTATAAATTAACTGCAATTAAAAATTGACTACAATATTAGAATAAATTTTATATTAGATGCTGATCAGGTATATTTGTGATAATTATGTAAAGTCTTTTTTTGTGAAATAATCTTGAAAAATAGCAGGTAATGTTCCAAAGAAGGATAAAAGTGTAATGAGATCTACATGTAATGATTGAATAAAAATGTTTTGGCTTTTCATAAACTAAGAATTGTCTAAAATAAAAAGGCAGAGCTGTCATTAGGGGCCGTAACCCATAACACCTGTTACAGCTGAGCTCACTATGTTACAGGTGATCAAAGTGGAAAGCTGAAGGTGGTAATTTAAATTTTTGGGACCTGTATTGGGTGAATCTTCATTTGCTATGGCTGTTTCAAAATGTAATGACAGCCCTGAAAAGGGATGGTTATATCTCTGTAGAGCAATCCTTGGAGTTATTTTTTTTTTTTACACCAGCATACTTGGCCTCTTTGGGTCACAGAAGATTGCTAGCATTGGGGGTTTACCTGTACTGTGTATTTATATGCGATTGAGTACTTTTAAGTTTTATAATATGTATACGCATAATCAGTTCTTGTTTTGCCAAAAAATGCTTTCCAAAATATGGGTTTTCTTTTTTACGATGTCAGCTAGAGCCAAAAATTGGCACATCATGCTTGTTAGTTTCAGCCGGTGAGAAATTTGGTACATCAAGTACAAACTTGTCCAGTTTTCAATTCCAAACCTTTGTCAAATTCATGGTTCCATGATTGATGCATGCACAGCAAAACATTAATTTTTGACATAATTTGTTTCACAGTCTTTGTTTTTTTTAGTCTTCATGAAATTTTAGTTGTATCATGTTGATGAATGCAGTTGTGTAGGATATGCAGTAAATCCTATTTTGATCTTCTGTCACAATTATGAGAGAACTCTCAAATACAGATCTCATTCAAACATTATAGTTTCATTGTAATTATCATTTGTTTCTTTTCCTATAAACTTCTCATCAGGTCTACATTTTGCATGAATTTAATGTGATATATATTTGAAGCGGTTGTTGGTTTACAGTGAAGTATTTTTCACTTTGTTTTTTTTTATATGAAGTTGAGTTTCTTCTTAGTTGTTGGCTAAGGCAGTGTTGAAGTAGTGACATGCTAACATACTTTATTGTTCATTTCTCTTCAGAAAAGATTGATTGATCCTGAATCAAACAAAGTGCAGCTTCACAAACAAGATTTTTGAAGAACAAATGTGTATTCAAGCAAAGTATATGTCCCTGACAGTGTCAATAAAATTTATTAATGGAAAGATCTGGGTTTTTACTCCTTTGTAGCACTTTTGACTACTCATCACTTTTCTAACCTATATAGTAAAAAGATCATATAGTATAATCAGTATTTTTTCCAACTAACATATTTGCAATCAAAGTTCTCTTCTTTTATATGTAGTATTGCCCTAATTTTAAAAATTTCATTATCTTATTCAGATCAAGCACAGTAACCATTGAAAAGAAAAAAAGAAAAAAAAAACCTGCTCGGTCATAGACGGCTTTAAAGTTTTGATATTAAAATTGCAATGAAAAGAACATGAATGCAGACACTACAGTTCATTTAGCTCATGTTCAAGCTTTTTTTATAAATTAGAAAGTCTTGCTGGAGAAGACATAATTTTGCTTTATCTTTTCCGTAAAAAAAAGTAATAAAATAACTTCCAGGTGTCTAAGCAATTTCAAAGGACCCATAGTGTCTTATTTCTCCGCTGCATAGAGCTGTGAACAAAGGCCGTTCTTTCTAGTGACCCGGCTTTCATCAAAAATATTGTTGTCCTTCGTGATCGTGAAGAGTGCAAAGTTGAATCCGGTAAACCGGCCAAAACGCGAGCATCGCAGGGAACGAATCCCACAGGAATAGGTGAAAAAGGATAATAAAAAGTCTAGGCTATTCTAAAAATATCCGTATATGCATTTGCAACTCATATTAAGCCGCAATTTCACTTCTTTCCACTGGAATAAACAAACGATGGTTGTATTGCCGCCATTTTGAATTTGGCAATGTCACGTGGTCGCGCGTCGACCAATCAGACAATTTTCGCCGGTGAATTTCGCGCGTTATACTAGCCTCCCACGCAGGCGTTTTTAGGGGAGCTCGTTTTTCATTCCTCCCCACAAGAGGGATAAAAAACGAGCTCCCCTAAAAATGCCTGCGTGGGAGGCTAGCATTATACCGGCCCGTTGCTATTTTGACGTTCTTGTTGCCGCGGCCCCGTCGTTGTTGCTTAAGCATCTGCCACCAGCAGGATATCACAAATGATGAGACGACGCGTCAAACTGGTGGCGTTTACAGCAATTCAAAGGGATGTAGGTATGTGAAAGGGGCAACATTTGTCCATAGAAGGTATACGAAAGGCAATGGAAAGGGGTATCCTGTTGAAAAGGGTATATAAAAAGGGTAACTCGGGGCAGACCCTCCCCGTATAAAACTTTGCTGCGTATCCCCCCGGGTCCACTGTAGCCACCAGAGCGGGTAGGGGGTAGTCACCATGCCACTTGTCACGTATTTTTTTGGTTTCTTATTGGTAACAACCACAGGCAGACCAACCTCTGTTAGTGGGGGCCGTTGTTGATTGAAATCTGAGCAACGATCTATAGAAGAAATACATATGAACAATACGGTGGCTATAATTTGTTCCAAAATGCAGAATTTAAAGCAAATTTTTCAATAAAAGTTTGAAGAAAATCCTAGCTGAGTCATGTGTCATGTTTTTTTCGCGGTCCCGTGCTGTTTTAAGCGCTATTTTGCGAGATGAATATTTGACCTCGGCGGTTAGAACCCCCAAAATAGGGCTGGTCCCTCATATACCGAAAGTTGAAATCGTTAATCATCACACACAGCAATTCTAATAGATCAACTTTGTGATTATTGGGAACAGAGGAACAGTGGGCACACAAGAACAGTAGGCACAAAGGAACAGTGGGCACAGAGGAACAGTTGGGGACAGAGGAACAGTGGGCACAGAGGAACAATGATAACAGAGGAACAGTTGGAGACAGAGGAACAGTAGGGAACAGAGGAACGTTAGGTACAGAGGAACAGAGGGCACAGAGGAACAGTGAGCACAGAGGAACAGTAGGCACAAAGGAACAGAGGGCACAGAGGAACAGTGAGCACAGAGGAACAGTGGGCACAGAGGAACAGTAGGCACAAAGGAACAGTGGGCACAGAGGAACAGTAGGCACAGAGGAACAGAGGGCACAGAGGAACAGTAGGAACAGTAGGAACAATGGGCACAGAGGAACAGTGGGCACAGAGGAACAGTAGGCACAGAGGAACAGAGGGCACAGAGGAACAGTAGGAACAGTAGGAACAGTGGGCACAGAGGAACAGTGGGCACAGAGGAACAGTGAGCACAGAGGAACAGTAGGCACAGAGGAACAGTAAGCGCAAAGGAACAGTGGGCACAGAGGAACAGAGGGCACAGAGGAACAGTGGGCACAGAGGAACAGTAGGAACAGAGGGCACAGAGGAACAGTAGGCACAAAGGAACAGTGGGCACAGAGGAACAGTAGGCACAGAGGAACAGAGGGCACAGAGGAACAGTGAGTACAGAGGAACAGTAGGCACAGAGGAACAGAGGGCACAGAGGAACAGTGAGTACAGAGGAACAGTAGGCACAGAGGAAAAGTGGGCACAGAGGAACAGTAGGCACAGAGGAACAGAGGGCACAGAGGAACAGTAGGAACAGTAGGAACAGTGGGCACAGAGGAACAGTGGGCACAGAGGAACAGTGAGCACAGAGGAACAGTAGGCACAGAGGAACAGTAAGCGCAAAGGAACAGTGGGCACAGAGGAACAGAGGGCACAGAGGAACAGTGGGCACAGAGGAACAGTAGGAACAGAGGGCACAGAGGAACAGTAGGCACAAAGGAACAGTGGGCACAGAGGAACAGTAGGCACAGAGGAACAGAGGGCACAGAGGAACAGTGAGTACAGAGGAACAGTAGGCACAGAGGAACAGAGGGCACAGAGGAACAGTGAGTACAGAGGAACAGTAGGCACAGAGGAAAAGTGGGCACAGAGGAACAGTAGGCACAGAGGAACAGAGGGCACAGAGGAACAGTAGGAACAGTAGGAACAGAGGGCACAGAGGAACAGTAGGCACAGAGGAACAGAGGGAACAGAGGAACATAATAATAACCTTTATTTTAAGAGGGTGACACCAATTACTATGAAAAGTATTCTCCATAGTGGCCCTTTTAAAAACAAAATTGATAATAATAGATTACAACAATCATGATAAAAAGCCTATTTACAAGTAGTAATTATAATAAAAGATCTTAAGAATTCCAGTATTCTCCCTCTTTCAGGGTTGGCCATGGTTTTGGGGTATACAGTATATTGGTGTATTTAATTTCAGGTATCCAGTATTTTTATGGTTAAAATTGGGTATAAAGTATTCACTCACAACCAATTTTGGGTGTAAAGTATACCGTGTTTTTCTAAATTTTGGTATTTTACACCAGTTTTAGTATAATTTTTGGTATTTTGGAAGGTTTTTTTTTCCCCTGGCCGACCCTGCTCTTTAGTGGCCCTCTAAAAACAAAATTGATAACAATAAAATTACAACAATCATGATAAAAAGCCTATTTACAAATAGTGATTATAACAAAAGGTTCTTTAAAATTCTATGAAGATTTAAAAATTGAGAGATGTTAAAATCAGAAGTAAATACATTGGTAAAAAAACGAATCCAATCTACAATGATATTTAAAAAAAGCACGGATTCTTAAAAATCAGAATAACTTTTTAACTTTAAAATTGTCCACCGTATAGTCTGAGGCTACGTTATTGGTCAGTGTTGTCTTCATCAAGGTAAAGGAGGTGGTTGGTTCTAAGTTAAGAGCATTTAGTTCTCTAATAGTGGAATAAAAGAATGTTCTCCTCATTGCTTCAGTTCTGGGGTTTCGGTAAGCGGTATAATGTTTTTGTTCTGGTAGAGTACTTGTGCTCAAACCGAAGTGAGTCCAAGGTTGTAATTAAGTATCCCGGTGTCCTACCATCAATAACTTTCTTTAAAAGGCCGAGTTTATTGAGCTTGAATAGTTGATCAACCGGTAGCCAGGGGCACCCAACGTCAGTTTTCGGAAAATATCTGTTCGGAAGACGATTTGAGACCTAGAATCTTCGGAACATTTGTTGTAAAATTTCTTCCTTGCCTGTCTCTCCTAGCATTCCAGAACATTTAAAAAATGGTATAATTGCCCATTTTTAACGGATTTTTACCCTAAAAAGGTCACCTAGAATTTTCGAAAGCCTTTTTTCTGGCTGAAATTGTCGAAAAGGTAAGTTTTGGTCCCTATAATTTTCGGATCGCTAGACTTTCAGCTAGGAAATCCGAACAGATGAAAAATTTTGGGGGGATAAAGATATGTTTATGTCTACCGTTTAAATACTAACAGTTCTATGTTTAAGTGGTTTTGAACCATATTCGCGTTGGGTGCCCACGATCGTGCATCCAGAGGACTTTCCAAACTTAATCGAGCGCTGCGTTTTTGAAGTTTATACTAGTTCGTCTAAGTTGGTTTGGCTACAGTTGCTCCAAACAGTACACCAATAAGTAAAGAGCGGTTTGATACTTGCATTGTAAAAAGCAATCGATATTTGGTTGGTATATATTTCCGAGCTCTTGCTAAAGTTGCAATTTTTTGAAGTAGTTTTCGGCGCAGTGTGTCAAAGTGTTCGTTCCAGGTGAGATGACTATCAATATATACTCCTAAGACACAAGCTCTGACTCAACCTTAGTGAGTTGCCTGCCGTCAACTGAAAGGTCAAGAGATTGTTTTGCTGAATTTGCAAGTTTTTGTCTGCTTGAGATTATACTTTACTTTGTCCTTGCTGGATGCATTTTCATTTTATTTTACTTTGCCCACATCGATACTGCGTCAATGTAAGGTCTAATTTTCTCCTCGACTTCAGCTAAGGTGTGCAGATGCATAAAGGGTCGGGTCATCAGCATGAATGCCAATATTATTCTTCAGTACTAGAGGCAGATCATTTATGACGAGCAGAAAAAGAGCAGGACCAAGAATACTCCCCTGCAGTACACCGGAGTGAATAACGAGCGGTTCAGATAGCTTACCGTCAACACATACCTTTTGATACCCTCCGTTGAGGTAACTTTGGAACCATTTGAGGGAGTTAGTGTTCAAGCCATATACCTGAAGTTTCTTGAGCAGCAGTTTATGGTTTACAACGTCGAAAGCTTTGCGCAGGTCGATCATAACAACACCAGTAAACAGGGGCACCCAACGACTTTTCCTCCTACATACATTGAAAACAGTTTTTAGGCTATCCAGAGTACTTTTAGATCTCTAGAAATGCATTCTAAGTGGCGATATAAAATTTTTGTCTGTTTGGTTATCCTAGGGTAACTTGAGTCTGTTCGAAATGATTAAGGCTTCAGTTTTTTTTTTGCCGAAAATTTCAGATACAATTTAACGTTTTACGAAAGTGAGAAATTTTCTAGTTATTGCTCTCTACTTCGCATTTTTCTACCAGAAAATTTTAGGTTTCCTTTTTACTACGAAAAATAGCCAAACCTGGGGAGTAGAATGTGAAAAATTTAACTTGAGAAAATCGTAGCGGATTTATTGGAAAAGCTTTGAAACTTGAACATGGATGGAACGGCCATCTAGAAATTTTTAGCCTTCCTCGAATAATAGAAAATTCTAGGCAATATTTGCTTTCCCGCACAGATGTTTTACAGAAAGCAGTCGTTGGGTGCCCCTGAGTAAAGAGGCCTTCATCCATTGCTTCTAGCCATTCATCCGTAATTTTCATAAGGATGGTTTCGCAGGAGTGGTTAGCTCTAAAACCCGATTGGCGTTTGTACAGTAAATCGTGATTAGTGAGAAAAGCAATAAAGTGTTTGCAGACATGTTTCTCGAGAATCTTCGAAATGACAGGGAGGACTGATATAGGTCTGTAATTGTCAAGATCGGTTTTACTCCCCTGTTTGTAAATCGGATTGGAGTGACACGAGCCAGTTTGAGTTGAGCTGGGCAGATGCTGTTAATCATGCTGCAGTTTATTACTTTTGCTAGACTTGGAGCAACTGCAGGGGCGATTAATTTTAATTAAGGGGAGCTGATTCCATCAAGTCCAGTTGCAACATTTGATGGGAGTGGTTTTATGTTTTCTAAAAGTTCGCGTTCTGAAATTAAGGGTATACTGAAATCAGCGGAGTTGCCAGCTTTTTTACGATTTATCCACCAAACTAGTTAGATCGGGTTCAGTATTGATGGTGTTATCAATGTAGTTATCAGCAATAGAGATAAAATGCTCATTGAATACTTCTGGGGTAGAATAGCTGGTTCCGTCTTTGGTTAGAGAGTTTATTCGACTCATCTGTTTCGCTTTGGTAGGAAAAATGCTCTTCAAGGTCTTCCATAGGACGCTGGAGTTCAATTTGTTGTTGTCTATTTCATTAATAACCGCTTCTTTTTTGGCTTTTTCAATAAGTCTTACTACTTTGTTTCTAGCAATATTAAAAGACACTCTTTGGATTCGCCATTTTTCCGGAACTCTTTCTTGAGCCGATCGCGCTCTTTGATCGCTGTGAGAATTTCATAAGGAACAGAGTCTTATAATGTCTGGCGTCGGTGGCCATCTCTGACACACTAACATGAACATTAAGCAATACAGGGTCCTATATAATGGTAATTGAACTGAGTGGAGTGCAATTTGGTCTAAAATCATGCACGTGATTTGAAAATCGCGCGAGTTCGATTTGAAATCACAAGTACGTGTATGATTTCACACTAAGTTATTACATCCATTTTGAAATCATGCAATTTAATTGCCCAAATACAGGTTTTTAGTCAGTACTAATATTTTCCGACGACAGAGACTGCTGTTTTGGTGTATTTCGATTCTCGTAGAGTGATACTTCTGCCACATTTAAAAGAAGTAGTGTCATATCTCCTAGAATAGGAGTAGCGCCAGTCCCCTAAGGCATACTTCAAACACTGTACTTTACATGAAAGGCCGAGACGCGCCTTTGAAATGGGCCTAAGAGGTCCAAATTAATATACCCGCTTTCCTCGAAAGCGCTGAAGACATGTGTACCCTATAACCTTGTCCACTTCTTGCCCACCTAAATTTTCATTGGGTTCAATACATACACTGGACACAAACGCAAATTCAATCAAAGGTTGCTGCACAAAGCATTTTTTACGCCCACCGAGGTCTTGAATTAAAACTTTGACAAGCCATAAATCCTGGTCAATAGCTCCGTAAGTAAGGCTTGTGTGATCAATGAGACTGAGTACATTCTGGAAGAGTGTGAAATTCAAGAAACCCAAATAAAGAATTTTCTTATCAAGCAAATCTTATTTTTAAAATTTTCCTTTGGTCAATGATAGTTCTTCTTTCAAGATTTTTGTCTTAAGAAAATTTGAGGCCGAAGGAAAAAAAAAAATTGCTTCGGCCTTAATTGAACATGTACATTTAACATGATTACGCATTTTTACGGTTATATGTGTTTCAAACATTTTTCATTTTTATAATGACAGTCCTTAGCGTATGTCACTCTGTTGTCACGTCAAAACAAGCCACAACCACGCAGTTCTTCAAAATAATATGCTACTCCCCAAAAAGCTCGGTGGAATGCTCTGGCTTTCACCAAAAACGTTCGCCTGGTCCTAAATTGAGATAATAATCAGAAAAATCAGTCTAACAAAACTAAAAGGAAGTTATGGATGCCAGATAGTGATTGGCTTCGTCTATTTAATGTTGATTAGGTTTATGACTCCGCAAAACACAGTTCTACTTGTTTTTTAAACAAGGCTGTCATAACGGATGCGTCGTGATCGTGAGCCGCTATGGCTCTCTTGATCTGTTCATGTGACATAGGTCTAAGCAGTAAAGGCCGAGGATCAAGGGTGCAATTGGTAGATTGTATAAAATTGTAGTAGGCTAGTAATGATGTACTACTCATTTCTTCCCTGTTTTCATGAAACAATTTGAAAAGTTCTTCTACTACAAAGAACTCCTCCTTCGTCAAAGCTCCCTCTCGTAGCGGTTCTCCTTTTTCATTAAGATATGCTTTTGACTTAAGTTTGATCGAGTTTTGAATATCAAACTTTCGTCGTTTCCGTGGTGCGCACTCCCCCTCGGCATTACCAGCTTGGCTTTGCCCGAATGGATTTGAACATCCTTTGCATTTGCAATTTCCATCGCAACTAACTCGAGCCTTAAGACACTTACACCTGCTAGAGTATGAGCCAATGACGTTGTTGCAAACATTCGACACTTTCTCTTGACCTTTCCTACTGGCACCACAAGAACAGGAAACTTGGGGTCGTTTCTTTTCGTTTGTTTGTTCTTCTTGTTGTTTTTCTAACACCATCGGCACAGTCTCCGTATGGACGTAATCGTAGTGCCCACAACCAGCGGCATTAAATGAGACAAACAACGTAGGCATGTCATTTAGTTGTCCACGCGGCAGAATTGGTATAGTGGGATAGTTTTCCAACGATGAAAAAATTACAATGGGCATTTTTAGAACGTTGGCCATTGCTAAGACCATGAGATTTCCTAGCTCACCAGTAAAATACCCCTTGTGGGTAAACCGCTTAACTTCCTCGTCAAAGTTGTCAGTTGTCAGGAAGCTTTCGTAGTGTGGCCTGTTCTCTCCTGACCACTCTGAAACGGTCAGCACCCTTAAACTGTCGCTCAAGCTTTCCTCGTCTAAATTAACAAGACCAAGATTAGCCAGATGCTCATACGCTTGAGAACTTAATCCTTCTGTTTCTGTTAATTTGAAAACGTTCCTTGCCACTGCTCTAAAACAACAATCTCCGTCCTTAGCAATATGTTCCCTGGACATTGACCAGCTCTTTAAAATGTTGTCTATACGTTTATCGTGTTCATCGGTGTCTCTGTTCATGCTGAAATGACTGTTATAAAACAAAGTAATAGAAGTATTTAAATAGGGAAAGTGACGATGTGATATTTCTGTGCCTGATTCGCTGAGATTTACTAGGCTTTGGAACGATGCCAAACTCAGTTGCGCTCTGTCTAGAATATTGATTGCAGAAGAATAGTTCAAAGAGAATTTACCATGACTATCATCATCGTGAGTTTTCGCTGTCAATTCCGTCGTCTCAGTTACTTCATCTGCGTCAGAAGATACCAACCCTATTCCAAATGCTTCCTTGGATGTTTCGGAAAGCCTTGTTTCGGATTGATCATATTCAGTTAGCTTGCTTCTTTCGTCACGTACACAGGTTTCCTCTGGCAATTCACAAGTTGACTTTTCCCCTTTGTTGTTTATGCGATCGAATATGATCATTAGCAAGGCATATGCGAGACGTACTCCCACTTTACTACCACTAAGAAGATCACCTATCCACCTATGTAGTGCTTCATTTCTGTTAGTTCCTCTTCCGGGCGCGATTCCTGGTTAAACAAGCAATAAGCGGAGAACATGTTACTGGGAAAAGAGTTTACACTGGCAGAGCTAATGGACTCAGTGGCGGATCCAGGGAAGGGGCCCAAACTGAGTCCCGAAGGGCCGAAAAAAATTTTTATGAGACCGGGCCCCACCATTATCTCGGTCTGGATCCGCCAGAAGGACTTAATAACCTTTTCCATATAAGCTTTCAAGAAGGTATAATAACTGCTCCAACAAAGCAAATTTAACTCCAGAAAAGGAATAATGACTCGGAGGAGTTAATGTTCAGTGGATTGACGAAGCCGTTATTTTAACTCCAAATAAGAGTTACTGAATTAACTCCCTCTCGAGAAGAGGTTAATTATACTCTGAGATAAGTATTACTACCCTCGTTTGGGAAGTTTTTTGTATAGGAGTTATTCGAACCCTGGTAGAAGAGTTAATGTAATCAATTATAAGCAAAGGCAACTTTTCCCATAGCCCTAGCACTCCATTAGTGAGTGAATTACCTTGAAAAATTGATTTTTGTGCTAGCAATCCATACGTGAAAATTTTAGTAGGTAAAAAAACCTATCTGACAGCTAGATGCAACCTCGAGAATCGCTTTTTAAGTAATAACACCCGGTACCAGCATAACACTAGCGCTCGGTCAGTAAGGGATTAGTGATTCCACCAAATATATTTTCACTCGCTTTCGGTGTTGTTTTACATGAGCTACTGTAACCCTAGTAGGCGATTTAATAAAACTGCCTATAGTGTGCTGGAAACCCTGGTAGATGCCGGTTCTCCAAACCTTGAAGCTATTTACGACCCCCAAAAAGTGCCGTCTTACTACCCATTTTAAGACCTGGCATCTAAAATCCATACACTTTTTAAGTCAACAACACTTCATGTTACAAACGGGAGTGAACACCAACTTAAGAATGGGTCAGATTCACCTTGAGTGATAATATCTTGGTTTCCTATCTTATTCTGTCGTTCATAATTGGTCAAAAACTATACCCGTTTGAAAGACTACAACGGCAAAGAAACCAAACCCTTTGGGACGGCACATACCTAAAACGCTTATATGGGACATATAGGGAATTACCCCCGGGTATCCTGCAAACCTTAAATTTTTTTACAAGCACATTGAGATAATGTTGAAAATAACATACACAAACGGCTAACATTTTTTCAACACACCCGTTCGTTACATCTTTCCGTATGACATTGGAATAAATGCCGGGGGCTTACATAAAGGTTAAATGTTTACATCATTGCGAAACATACAGAATTGTTTGAAATTCTTTTTGTTTTAGCTGCCAAAAAAATACCTGACCCAACTAATGAGTTCTCGAAAACACTCTTGTAAAATATTTCAAATTCAGTACCACTCAAGACAATTATTTGAACTCCGAATCCTGTAATCAGAATTGAGGAAATGTAACTTAAATGTAAATAAAAGTGTTGCCTCGGATTTACGTTGATATCGACAAACCTCCGCATTAGTTCCCAATCTTCAATATATTCCCTGCAAATGATTTCCATTTCTGTGATTAAATTTAGTGCTTCGTTTGATGCGCGTTTGTGTGTATGTCGTGTTCAAAGATAGTGGGTACGATTTCAATAAAATCCCGCGTTCAAGAACCTACAATTTAAGAACGTATTAGGCTAAAACTGTCGATTTAGACCCCCTTTACACAAGAACCTGTATAGGCTAGAATTTCAGAGTACATTCTTATGTTATCATTAGATTCAAAACTGCAATTTAAAAATCAAAGAAAATAGGTGTAAAGTGCATATTCTGTCATTTTGGAGAAAATTGTGCATAATTGATATAAACGGATATATCACACCTACCGAAAATGAGTCTCTCTTTTCTTTAGAAAAAAAGAACCTATTTCAGAACCTGTTTAGCCTAATTTCCTTGCTTGTAAGCACCATTTACATTAGAACCTGTTTACACTGTTTATGCTGACTTGGAAAAATCTAGGTTCTTGTACTCGGGGTTTTACTAAACTGTATAATCGGATTGGGCTGCCATAAACAGTTTTCTGTGCCACAACTTACCCGACAAACAGCCTTTCCTCATGTGCTCCTGGATTTTTCGCACTTCTTTTACAGCTTCCTCTGATAATACTGGCTTGCCTTTGTCGCTTTCAACGTTTTCCCACTTCTTCAAGAACATGTCGGCATTTTTTAAAAGCGTGTTTGGATCTGGAGTTTCTTTTGCACGCGTTTTCCCAACGTCAGAGGGATCTCTAAACATCAACCGTAGATCTTGTAAGCATTTACTATAGAAGGGGTGGCGCTTTGAAATTTTGGAACTTATTCGCTGAAATGCGTGGAAAATATCAAGTTTTACAGCCAGATCCGGGCCGAAAACCTCTTGTAACTTTTTTCTCCAATGGCAGCAGTTATCGATGTAAAATTCCTTAATACTTTTGTCTTTGCTGGACAATCTCTGAAAGAGTTGTTGCAGTAGGCCACGGACTTTTTCAAATCCTTGAGTCTGAGTTAGTTGCCAAGTCGCAATTTGCCCTCGTTCGTTCATCACACAGAACAGCGAATCGTACTGTCGAATCCACTTTCTATCTTCTGTTCTCTCATATCCTATACTGCTAGTTATATCGAAGGTATGGTCGCAGGAAAGCCATTCCGCGTCGGCTGAAATCGATGTCATTCTTCTGACAAACAAATCTTCATTCAAATCAAAGTAGTGAAGGAAAAATTCAGAAATGGTATTTCTACTGGGACATTCCCGCTGCTGGTTGAACTCAGGGAAAGAAGAATTTATTATGATTGGATGGCTGGCACTGTAAAGTTTCAAGTCTTCTAAAAACTTACTTTCAAGTTTCAAGTGACGCATATGTATTCGCTCGAGCAAAATGTCGTTAATTTGAGAAAATGACAGTCCATTTCGCACCATTGACACAATCATATCGAGAAGCTCTCTTGTTACTCCAGTTTTGTGTGAAAGTAAAAAAGGTATTCTTCCCTGACTATTAATCATGGCTAATATGGCAGGATCGTGGCCACTAAGTTCATGTCCGGCAGAACATCTATACACGCGACTTATGAGCAGAACCCTTCCAGACATACCGTAAATTTGCCTTGGCATTTGACGACGTAGCCGACCATCCTTCCAGCCAATGGGTTTTAAAGAGATAACTTTGCCATCTTCATTGCAGATGGGACACACAAATTCGGGTTGAAAAAAGTGCGGCAGCTGTTGGTGCGGCTCCCATAATATAGCATTTGGAAGTACATAGGAATGTGGCTCAGGAAAGCCATTCTGTGGTCCAGTCAGCCGTTGTTCTACAGGATCATTGTTGTAAGTGGCATGCCTTTGAAGAAGTCGTTGAATAGCTTGTTTTAAAGCCAAATGGAAATCTTCATCTCCCATTGGAGAACACTCCTCGAAGAAGACGCATAGCAAAATCATAGAGAGAACGCCCTTGAAAAGTGGATGTGCCATTGGCGGTCTCCTCTTATTAAAATTGGGACGCTTTAAAAAAATTTTGTTGTGCCGCTATAATACATCCAGTCTTGTCTTAAGACAATTTATGTATTTTTTGTTAGCATTGTATTTGATTCTCACATATTACTTCCGGGCGGAAATAACACTTTACAAGCCTCGACTAGCTTTATTACAAGTCGTATAATGAAGGGGACACTAGAGAATGGCTGTCCCTTCGTCTTTTAATTGTTATAAAAGACGTTTAGACTGGAAAACAGCCCGAATTTATGCGTCGGTCACGAATGTGATGAAGACCTCTCGGGAAGAGAATGAGTCTGCATTGTCCCGTATTTATACAATGCATGGACGTCTTTACATAAAGCAAATGACTTTCGTTTTTTTTAACCGGTATCAAGGTACCCGTGAACCAAATTGGGTTGTGCTGTTTAGGCATTCAGATTAGTTGAGCGACATTTTTAAGGACTGTGCATAGTAAGCCTTCTACTGACAGATTCTAGCGAAAACTAATTAACTTTGGCAAGAAGATCGGTTAAGTCGACTGTTCATTTTTTTTTTTTTAACATTTTCTTTTGGTTTCTATTGCCTTTGCGCCTTCGTAGGTGCGATGACACCTCGAGTCCATCGATGCATATATTCTTTCACGCACAGGGTTATTACTCTACAATGAATGCGATCCTCTCAGTCATAAACAAACGCAAAAACCTGTCTTGTTACTTCTTTATAAGGATGCTAGAAAGCCAGCGTTTAAAAAGTTACTTACTATATTTAATAGTTCAATAATAGAAACACTCTGTTGGGCTAATTGTTCTTCCTCTTTGTTGCACGAGGAAGAAAGGAAAAAGGAGACGTCGGGACGCGGGTACTAAAAATGCAATGTAGCATTCAATTGTAGATCAAACAATAGCAATTATGCGTGTTTACGTCTCCGTGGTACACCACTTTTGCCATCAAGTGTCATTTTCGTGGACAGAAATGTGAGGATTCTTTTCAACTTAATTGCACTTTCACTAGCGTCGTGAAACTTCATAATGTTACAATTCTGATATAAGGCTTTGTGACGATCTTCGTGGCTCGCAATTCACGGGGAAAAAATAGGGAATTTATTTAAAGCCAGGCGATTACAGGTTTCTGTTTACATTCATAATTATGGCAAGCGTACAATCCTGGATCGGGCCAGACTACCTCGAACTGCAACAACTGTCGGGAAAGAAATACCGCCAGGGCCATCCAGCGTCTGAATCATTCCAAACACGACAAAAGCGTCTAAAATGGATTTCTCTATTCTTTAGAAGTCTGTTTCATTAATTTGGAGCTGCCCTAAAAACTATCTATCCGTGCGGATGTTTGAGGGGAACTTTGGCCGTCTCGAAGGTTTTAGGGGGCTCTTTCGTCTCATCCGAAAGTTTTAGCTATCCTGACGGGTCTTGTCGAAACTGCGAGGACACGGAGTGGCCATACTTTCATTAGAAAATTATAGGGGAAGGTTTTTCTACCAATAATCGCCAAAGCTTGGGAATAAATGGTGAAACTGAAATCCACTCCCGATAATGGCAGGGACGTTATAGAAAAACTGCGAACGCGAACGGTTATCCAGAAATTTTTAGCCTTTCTTGAGCTATAGAAAATTCCAGGCAAAATGGGCTTCCTCGAACAGATATTTTACAGAAAACAGTCGTTGGGTGCCCCTGAACCGCTGTGATTCCGCTATTGTTTTTCTTTTAGTGATAAACCGCTTGTCTCAAACAAGCTTCGAACAAGCTATTAATCTTTCTTAGAACGTTTTTGCGATTTGCTTTTTTAAAAATCCCCAAATTCAAAAGAAAGCCTTTCGCTGAAGGAATGTAAACGAAAAGTACTGAAAGTAGTCAAATTCTCTGAAGAATCCAGCACTTGTAAACAGGAGTGCAACCCATGAATTAACTTGACCGTTCATTCGTTCATGTTCTACTATTGTTCTTACGTGGACCATTACTTAATTGTCTATCGGTTTATTTCCGTTCCTTTTGCTCCTTTTGGTGCGATGGATGTGAACACCACTATTTCGGCCTTATGTAAGCTGACGCATTTTTCCCGCAATCTCCCTACAATTACTGCAATTCTTTCGTTTCTGCATGACTTTAATTATCATGGTGTCCATGTTAGAAAGTTACTTCGAAGCCATACGGTATTTTAAAAAGATAATAAACTATCAGTCAGAAGAAACAAGCTGTTTAGCATATACTTGAGATGGGTTAGTGTTAGAGGTGTGAAATATACCGTGAATCAATAGGTGTGATCTCGGTCATCAGTTTCCCTACATAAAACCACGAGGCCGGAATCGATTTCATCACTTGATCCTGTATCAACCGCTCAGATCAGACGACATTTTCCAACGTTTGTGTGCTTTTTTCTTCAACTTAAACCAAGTATTCCGTTCACAGCGACCACTGACGAAGGAAAAACAATAAAACAGGCAAGATTACACAGGTATGTCGGATTTGCATTTATTTCTTTGGTTTGATACGCTAAGATCGATATTGTTAAGTTGTCGATAACATAGATAGTAAGTCAGCTTGGACTCATGCATCATAAAAACGCTTGTTTATTTCAGTTGACGATCGAGAATCAAGTTTGCATGCTTTTTTCTGTTGATATCGGGAATGTTTGTATCAACCCATGATACTCTACCGAGGTTTTAATAGTCTAACGCATAAACAATGAAACACATCCAGTGCAGCCTTCTCCTCGTGGCTTCGCCGCTAGCTTAATTGCGCTCCATTTCCCGACAAAACTGTTCGTTTTTTCCTTCTCTCTTCCTCTTTTCCCGCAGAAAAGGCTATACACCGCTGCTGCAGGCTAAGGTGGGGTGCGTGTTGCGCTGTAGTATTACCGCTTGATATTCTTCCGAAGGCCTGATCATGTGTCGTAAAAAAGGAAACCCAGAAATAATGGTTTTGTTTTCTTAAAAAATATATTCTTTTAGTGTTCTGAGATTATCTTTTTGCTCTCTGTTTGCATGAGGGTGACACAGATGGGAATAGGCTGCAATTTGAAATTATTGAGGCTTTCTAAACCTTTTGCCGGAAATTTTCGGAGAGGCCCTTTGAAAAATCTCTAAGCTACAGTGAAAACGAAGCATGTCACTTACTAAAATCCTAGATACGAATCTGAAGGGTCTGAAGGTCAAGGGAGAGCTATGAGTGAAAACCGCCTGCAATGCTGGCGATATTTTCGGGCGCCCAACTTATTTTCTGAGGCTGCTAAGTTTTAGCCTGTGTGCTGACGTCTCATTTCTTTTGCTGCACGCATGCGAACAAAGCTAGTTTTACTTAACCAAAAATACGTGTGTGAAGGCCGGAGTAAAATCTCAAGTTATTTTACTTTGCATCTCATGAAAGTCGGAAAGTTGAAACTATTCAAGGCAAGAAAAGTTCAAAAAAAAAACTGGACAGGCAACGCCCCAGTTCAATACCACAAGCACTTCGAACAGCGGCTGTTCCACCATAAGCTTAAATTCAAAATGGCTTTTACAAGAGACGGCTTTCATCGAGATTTTGCCGCTTATTTGAAGTATTGTAGGATTTTCGTCAGAGTGCATCAAAAGGTATCTTAGTTATCAGATAAAGAGTAATTGAACCGAATGATAGTTGGTGTATTGTTGAAATGTGTAGTAAATTATTCACGAGAGCCCACGTCAGGAGCGAAAGCAGAGATTTCCTGCATAAACTCCTTTTAGATCAGATTTTAGAGCTCCTCCCTCTTCTCTGGTTAAGGCGTAGTCAACTGCTACTAATTTAGGACACCAGAAATTACATTTACTTTTCTTCTTAAGGACAAGATAACTCCCGGACTTGTGCTTATTTTACAACAAGCTTTTGTAAAGTTTGTTTTGCTCACTCTTTACCCTTGGAAGTTTTCAGAAAAGGGCCAGAGCATTTTTTTAACCATTACTTATATTCAGAGGTGATTTTCCCACATACTGTATGTAATACATATGATGCCTGGTGGACTATATGAGAATATACAGTAAAAACCCGCGTATAAAAACCTAAGTTTTTTCAAGCTAGGCTAAGATGGTTCTTATATAAGTCGCTTGACGCAATACCGGATCGCAATTGTCATACAAGTTCATTCAGTCCACGTGTAAATAATTTCGCGCAGTTGGCTTGGCTAAACTTAACAATACTCGGCCACTTATTTCCATCCTGTTGGATAACCGAAAAAATATTGTGTTCACCCATCGTTCAACGGGGTTTGCCTTTAAAACGGAAAGAGCAATTACACGCACGCAAAGCGGTGTGAAATGTTTTTCTTGTTTACGAATGGAAACGACTTACTAGTATGGACACATCGAAAAACCGGCAGACTTCATGACTTAACTGTTAGGAGCAGTGTACCGTTAAGTACGTTAGCCACACAATAAACTAACCTTGCAACAGGGTGAAAAGTCTTAATGTTTATCGAGAAACGATGAAGACATCTTATGATCAGCTACCTCTCCGAATACTTGGGTCCAGACTCCTTTCATTTGTGAGAGTGTCAAGTTGTAAGGGTGTAAGGGCCCTTACACGAGCCCTTACACTGAGAGCCCGTTCGTAATTCGTGACTCATTTGCTTATATATGGTGTTTACTGAAAAATAAGGCTACTCAGCTTCTTAAACAGGTTTTTATTTTTAAAAAATAAGTAAGGTGTTAGTCATTGATTGCCTATTTTGGGCCTAGTTTTAGTATTGCATACATAATATGTTATAAAAATCCCTTTACTCCAAGCATGTTAAAGCCATTTATGTAGTTTTTATAAACAAAGCTTTGCAAGTTAATCAGAACAAAAACAATATTAAAACACGGTACTGAGCTTGTTTTTTTAAAATTGTGTATTCAGTGTTTGGCAGAATTTTCTCAAAATAAGAACCAGTTTCAAAATTGTAGGCCAAACCTGTGGCACATACATGTACCTATATAGTCCATATTTGGGAGTCCCCCCTCCAGGACATCATTATCATCATAATTGGTATTTTTTTGTAACAATTTACCGGAGGGATAGTCGACTTGAGCTTGGGTATAGATGTGTGTTCCCCATGAGAACCTTACCCCATTTAACGGTAATAATTTTGACCAAAAAGTGCATGGGTGCCTGATTCCAGACAGCAGTCTATGGTTGACTAAGTAATCGTTGGTGTCTCATGAGTTATGGACTACACCAAGAAGATACCAGAAACACTTAGGCCCATACCCAACCTGTATTTTAAAAATAATCCATTTGAAATCAACAAAAAATACTATGCTGTTGGTTTCTCGGAAAAATGGAAAGTATAACAAATTATCAAATAAAATAATAGTCTGCCACAAATTGTACTCAGATAAGAAGCCTTTTCCTCATTATTTAAATAAATGACTTCCTCTCAGATCTAAGGAGGACTTTAAAGAAAACTGAATTGCTTTCAACGGAAAGCTGGCCATCTGTAGCACGATAACTACAATACTTAATGACACATTTTTTTTCCACTGATGCTGTTGAAAACAGCAGCACAATCTACGAGCTAAACACATTCTGCACATGACATGTCAAGTGTATCTGAAAAAAAATACATTGAGTTTATTTTACTGCAGAGTTCCAGAAGTTGCGCTATTTAAATATTATACGAAATACGTGCAATGTACATGTACACTACTTAATTCGCAGACATTTATCACGACTTGGTTTGTACTTTTCTTTCGCAAAATTGACACAAAACTTGATTTCTCTGCTACAGGTATTTTTCGTCTCAGTTTATCGACAGCTGGCCTATCTGTCAAACAGGAAAAGCGTTGATTTCAGTTAAACACCATTGTAAAACTGATGCATCTTTCAATCCTGTCAACCAGAGCATGTGTTCAGCTCTTTATTTTTAGTGTTTGTTACACTTCCTTTTCTCTGTTGTGATTTATAGTCAAGCAGCTATGGGTTCTTGCTAACACCCCAGGAACTGTCATATTAGCAATTATTATTCTTTTATTCGTGTTCAATTTGCCCATGGATTGTCTTCTGATCAAGGGCAATCTCAAGGAATTTCAATGTTCACACACAAAATGTTTCTTTATGTTTCACAACGGTTAATCTTAATGGCCAGTATAATAGTAGTGTGACTGCAGCTGATCCCATATCCAAGAAGAATAGGTGGAACAACTAATACTTATAACAAGCTGAACCACCAAAATGTTAGCCTAAGTACTCTCTAAGGAAACAGAAAACTAAACTATTCGTCCAGATCATGATAGACCTGGGCGCTGGCTTAATTTTTTGGAAAATTCAAATGCACAAGGTTAAGGAGAATAGTTTGACAAATTGGAATGCATGACTGACATTCCTTGGATTAAGTTGCAAAATATTAATGGGGCGGTCTTCATAGAAATCAGTATAGTTTAAAAAAGTTGACATGTGTTAGGTCCTGTGGAAATTAGTAAATGAATAAAGAGTGTAGATTATCACTCGGAGGTGGTGAGAAACTTTCTTTCGGTTGTCATTTCAGATATGGCTTCAGCGTTTCCGCCATCAGCCAAACGGGCCCGAACAGCAGCTGAAGCCCCTTCAGTCAGGAAACAAGGCAAAGAAGTCAGCATTCCATGGGAGGAAATCTGTCCAACCTTCATAAGTGAATGGTTGGATACATTTAGTAAGGCCAACAACACTACAAGAGACATCCTGCTAGCAAGTGTCTTGCCAACTGTGGCATGCTTGATAGGGCCCTCAACCGTCAAGGTTGACTGTAGAATACGTGCAGAAACTGTAAACCTGTACATGATCTGCTTGTGTGACCCGGGGGCGGGAAAGTCCCCTGCCTTTCAACACGGCTGTGCACAGCCGATAAGGTTGCATGTGGAGGCAAAAGAGGATAACCCTTTATTTGTCGATGAATTTACAGAAGCTGGGCTATTCCGGCAGCTTAAGTCAACACCTGGCCATAAAGCCATCATTGGCAAGGAGGAAGCATCCCAGTTTTTTGATCAGCTGCTGGGTGCTTCCAGGGAAAAGAGCCGCATAGACATGGAGCGCATGATCCAGTTATATGACGGGAGTACATGGGTCTATACACGGGGAGACAAGTCAGCACGTCAAGTCATTGACAGTCCAGGGGTATCAGTGAGTGGCTACAGCCAACCCAACCGCTTCTTTCCAATTTATGTGAAACTAAAGGAAAGGCAGGATGGTGCAGTGGACAGGATTCTTATGTACCAGCCTTTGCCACATCGTCTGGCAGCACGTGAAACGAGAGATTTCATAACCAAACTGAATAATTCTGAAGTGAAAGATCTCAGGTAACTTTTTGTTTATGGCAAGTTTAAACATATGTTGATGGAACAATTTAACTGACCTGAATGTTGTGGGTCCATACATGTAAGTTAAGGTGTACACTACAGAAAAAATGTTTTATATATATATATATCGATGAATGTGTGGCGGGATTGACTTCTCAGTTTACTATCTTTCCGTTTTACAAGATTCTCAGCCCCTCCGAGGGCATGAGAAAAAACAAAGAGAGGTTTTTTATTTTGCAATATAAACCGGCCCGTTCTTAATGATTTGAAATTATGCTAATTGCTCGCACGTGCTACGAATTACAAGAGCCATTATAATTGTAATTACAATTACGTCTGTGACGTAATAAGTTAATAAAAACACTTTGCTATGCCTGAAGAGCCGCAACAGCAAAAGCAAAGAAGACTTTCGTTTTTCATTATTTTTAGTATATATATATATATATATATATTCGTTTTCTGAGTAGTATTTCGTAGAGCGCTCAACTCAATTGATTGAGGAGCATCAGCTATAACTTCACAGAAGTTCAGGTTTCACGAGTAATCATCGTTCTATAGCAATAAAACGATGATAACTTGTGAAACCTGAACTTCTGTGAAGTTATATATATATATATATATATATATATATATATATATATACAATGAACACAGCAACAGCTTATCAGGATAGAAACTTTGTATAACTCTTTGGAGTTTCAGGTTATTCTAGGGCAATAGGCATGAGTTATTTTGTCCCTAACAATGTTAAAAAGATTGTCCTGAAAGCTGGCAAGGGTTAGCCTATTCACTCATTGAAGTACAGACAAGTTACCTCCTTAATACGGACACCAAAGGTACAGAGCTAAGTGTCCATGTTACAGAGGTGTCCATATTATAGAGGTAGGGAGTGTATGTTTTTTAGCATTTCTGGGACCAAGAGATCTGTCTGTAAAAGATTGGTGTCCATATTATAGAGGTGTCAGTAAGGACAGGTTCGACTGTACAAAAAATGTAAGAAGTAAGAAAAAAATGTTTTTAAATTTCAGGGCCATCTATTCTGTCATATACGAGTTTTCTCATTCTGAAAATGGCCCTGCAACATACTCCCTAGACAGACCGGGCAACGCAAGGTATGAGGAATTCATAGATGGCATCTCTGCCTCCCTGAACAGCCAGTGGGCAAGAAACATCTGCCCAGAAGATGTCTCCAAAGATGATAGACATGTACTACGACTGGCAGCAGTTCTACATGTTTTATATGACCAACTAACAAAATTCCTTCAAGGACAAGAAAAATCCCCACCATCACAAGTTATTAACAGCACAACAATTCAGAGGAGCATTACACTGTGCAAATACTTCACAGCACAGAGAAGAATCCTTGACCAGGTAAGTGGTTGTTCAATAATTAATTATTGGACGAGGTTGAGCAAAATATCCTGATTTGTCAGTGGTGAGCAGGTCAATTATTTGTCGAAGTCGATGGCTCAGGCAAAGAATTGATCTGCGAGAAACTGAAAAATCAAGATATGTTGTGAAAACCGAGTTCAATAATAATTGTTTTATCATTTGATCAATAAGTTTGTTTTCACTGTAAGTTTGTTTTTCGTGGACACAACTTTGCATGAGCAGAATATTATTTATAGCTAAATCATCGTTGGACCCGTATGCGCATGAGAAGACCATATTATTTGTAGGCAGTTATTTGCAGGTCACGTGGTAGGCTCTGGGCCAATGAAAAGGATGGAAAAAATGAATCAAATGATAATAACATTTATGTGTGACTGGTTTATGGAGGCACAAATTAACCAACAGCAAATGCTCTTAACACCAGTAACAGGGATTAAGAAAAGGGAAACCATTTTTTTGTAATAATACTGGAGTCTTGAATTAAATCGCCCAGGGTAATACCAAAGTAGTTCAATACTTTCAGCATCAACAAAAATGATAAAATACATTGTGTAGTTGGGCAATA
Organism: Porites lutea; assembly: GCF_958299795.1. Lineage (NCBI taxonomy): Eukaryota > Metazoa > Cnidaria > Anthozoa > Scleractinia > Poritidae > Porites > Porites lutea. The sequence goes on from NC_133203.1 coordinate 50,421,411, forward strand.
GTGTAGTTAAGGTGATTTCACCATGTTTCTTTTACATGTTCAAAAATATTGTGAGAGATATAAACTCAAAGAAAAAACCATTTCCTCTTTCAAGAAACTTCATGTTTTCATTGAATTACAGTTGAAAAATTCCGCTGAATGATAATTTCTATACTCCCATTTCCTTGTTCTTCTTTGCCCTGTCCTAGTTTTAGGAACTTCCTATGGATGGTTCAAGAAAGTTGTAATCCTTTATTAAACAAGGCTGCAAATATTTTTTTTTTTATAAGCGCGTCATTTGTCAGGTCAGAGACCAGATGTGGCCTCACAAGGAAATAGTATGGTCAGACAAAAAAATTCCAAGTGAAAGAGCAAAATTAGGAGTTTAACAAAACAACCTATTTCACTGCTTTAATTGCACAATATGAATCACAGACAGAAGCTATAACAGTTGTATCAGTTCACTTATCAGTCTTCAATGACTTCACACCTAAAAAGACTCTCGTCAGAAGATTCGTCTGACTCATAAGCAACCACCAACGCAATTTTCTCTCACACACTACATGTTTTTCTGTGCAAATGGAGCAAACAGCCGTTATCGTTTACGCCAGGAAAAAACTGTGTCAGACATTTAGATCCTGCTGATGTCACAAATATCAAACCAATGTAAAAACTTACCCTTTTACTAGGTTTGTATATGCCCTTGGCGAACTAAAGCTTCCTATTTTTGGCTTTGTGGGATTGGAATGTCTGTTTTATGTACCAGTCAAAGTAAACCCTGACCTCCCCAACCCCAGGCTAAGGTTGGGATTGGTTCTGGATGGAATACAAAACCTAATTTTTTTCCCCTGGGCAACGTCATTAATTAATGTTTGCACTCTCCGCATAACATGAATGACAAATTATGAGTCAGTGCAAAAGTACCAGCAATAAAAGAGAGGGATGTAGTTCTTCATGATCTAAAAAATATAAAGAAACATGGGAGTGAAAAAATACAAGGAAACCAGCCAATAAAATCCCTTTCTAACTTTATTTGCTTTTTATTGCGTGATGTTCACTTTAACTGATTGAATACCTTAGTTTATGCATACATGTAAATCACAAAACCAAGATCCCTCAGGAACACTCATGCCTATTATGTTTTGCAGCTTGTCTCCTCTGATTCAGAGACCGCCCCAGCTGACAACTACGAAAGGCAAAGGCGCATCCTCCTATGTAAAGGGCCTTTTGTATCAACACGTCTGGCCCAGCGCAATTTTAGTGGGAATGCAAGGCCATCTGCTGCCGTTTTAAGTGACACCATGCAAATTTTGGCAACAGACGGCTTTGGCACAGTCAAAACCATTGAAAGGAGCATCGTCTTCTTCAAGAAGCTTCCGGCGGATCTCAGCGATGATGTCTTGGCCATGTATGAGGTGCCTCGGGAAAGGTACCTCCTCGCCTTTAATGAGCGAGCAGACAAGTCCATCATCAATAAGGATTTATTCAACAGATTTCTCACCCAATCACCACATGAAGACCGCTTAAAGAACGAGCACGGTATCACACCAGAGGACGACTAGACAACTAGAAGTTATGTAAGGGTCCATTCTTCTATCTCATTGCTATACAATTTATCCCCCCGTACTTTTTACTTATGGTTTTCATGACCAACAACAACCAACATTCGGTTTGCTGCTTTCTTACTGAATGAGTGAGTTACTTTTCAATTTTTTTTTACTGACTTTATTCATTTTTCTGCTTTTGCAACTTTCTTTTATATATTTTACAGGGTGAGCAACACAGTCTAAACATGAATGAATGACAGGCCTGAAAAACAATATGAATTGTTTGCATTTTTTTACTCAATTTTACCAGCAGCATTGTTTGTGATATTCTATCCTGATCTGACAATGGCAGTACTAGTTTTCCATCAAACAAAATGATTTGCTCCTTATTGACAGTTGCTGGTGACTAAGGGATAAAGCTAGTGACTGGTATAAATCCATCAGTCTGCATGTAAGCCCATTCTACTTCTAAAAATTAAGGAAGTTGTAAAAGTGAACAAGATTTGAAATGAATCCCATACAAACATTTTAAAAGGGCTGTAAAAAACAAAGCCAGCTGGCTGATGTAGTGAAAAGCTAATAATTATTAGTACCCGTTGACAAAAAAAATGATAAAAATGATAAACATTTATGTGGCTGGTTGCTTTGTACGTTTTGGAAGCAATTCCAATATGGAATATTTTCCCTGTGGTTTATTCATGTGAAGGCCATTGTTGCTGCAATAAGAGAAACTTCCAGTCAACCAGATTATGGTAATGAAAACAACTATTTTTTCAGTAATTATTTTTTGTCTGTGGGTCATGTGACAGATGAGGGGTCTATTGCCATCATCGACAGTTAGTCACCCTTTGAAGTAAATGAACATTAAGCAAATCTTTTAAAATAAAAGGAAATAATAAACTAAGGTACAGGAAAAGAATTTTGTTGGCTTTCAGAGATAAGTAAATGGATCCTTAAGAAAATAGGACCAAAAAGTGAAGATATTGCACCTCATAATGCACATTCAGATAATATGTATATTTTTTATCACATGTTTTTTTGGGGTTGCATTACTCTCGAAATTCCAGGGAATGTTGGAATTTTTAAAAATGCTTCTTTCAAGGAATTTACCCTCCCAGAGCGAACTTCTAGAAGGCTCTCTGATATTTAGGTACTCCTGTAAATTCTTATTGAATTTGGATTGATTTGGATAGAGTGCTATAAGAAATTTTAAGTGCTTCTATGATAAAAAAAAAAAAACACTTCTCTTTTCTTTTCAGATTTCAAAAGAATATTTCCAAATCATTAACAATGCCAAATTGTAAGCCATTATTTCAAGGACTGTCTACCATTACTAAATTCTGTCCTAGTCATCTGGCAATGAGAGTTCTATGGAGCTTGAAAGTGATGTCATTTTCTCACCAGTTAAACATTACTGTGTGTGAACACTGTTACTTTAGTATGCAGATGGCGTGTTTCAATTTTGGAAGCACAAAATCTGGTGCCGCATAGTTGATTAGCCATTTTCCCTCACCCACATTTTACACTGATAAGAAAATAACTTCACTTTCGAGCTTGACCAAACTCTCTCATTGCCACTTGACTGGAACAGAATTTAGTAACAGTAGACAGGCGAACCAAAAAATCATAGTTAGGATAAGCAGACCTCTCCTTGAAAAAGAAGCCTTAAAATTCGGCATGGTAATTGTTTTGGAAAGATACTTTCAAAATCTGAAAGAAAGGAAAGTGACTTTTTGATCATAGTCGTTCTTTAATACATTAAATTTATTAACAGTTTTCATAAACATAATTTACTGCAAAACTCCTGCAGATTCGTTTGTTTCCCTGCAGTAGTGCAAAACCTAAAAACAATATTAGAATTTTAAGTAAGTGGGAAGTGTCAAACTACAGGTGTAATCAAAGCTTCAAAGTGCCATGTTGTTATGAAGGGACTTTAAAGAACAGTGCTAAGTGATCTGAGTATGATCAGTTTTGTTTCTTTAGTTAGTAATCACATAATAATTATTGGGTGATGAGTGTTTTCAGTTAGTTTTTAAAGGTTAAAAGGAGAACTAACCCTCCCCTGCCCCCTTTTAGATTAACTGCACTAAAATATCAGAGTTACTGGGATGAGGAAAACTTTGTTTCGAACATAATTTTTACCTTAAAAAAGTAAGTAGTAGTTGTAAGTAATAAGTGAGTGGGACAACAATAACAAAAAGGAAGATCGAGTATCCAGGGCAAGTATTAAACTAGCAGATCTGTTCTATCGTATGCCTGTAAGTTGATAATTTGTTATGACATAAAAATTTTAAGAAACAATTTCATGAAACAAATTGTTATGGGACATGAAACAATTTCATGTCCTACTCAAAATATGTGCATAGTAGGCAAATTGCTATCCCTCTAAGTGGATCATGTTTGTTCATTGTTAGACTCGAGCTAGTCTTAATTATAAACCATTGACCAAGTAGGTTATGATGTGGGATGAATAAAGATATGTCCATACAGTCTGGATGACTTATGTTTCTAGTTAGCTAAGTTTTTTTTTTAGCATAGTACAATAATATTATTGACACTTTTTATACAATTTTATATGTGCTTTAAATTAATAAAGAAAAAAATAACATCAACAGTTTGTCTTTACATCAGTGCCCTGATGCTAGTATTAACAGTGTCTCTGTAGGAAAACGATCATACAAAAAGAAAATGAATATGACAAAAAGGTCAGGGGCACCCAACGACAATTTCGGAAAATTATCTGTTCGAAAGACAATTTGATGTCTAGAATTTTCGGATCATTTTCTGAAAAATTTCTTGCTTCCCTGCCTCTCCTAGGATTTTCGAACTTCAAAAAAATCGTATAATTGCCCATTTTTAACGGATTTTTAACCTAAAAAGGTCACCTAGAATTTTCGGGAGCTTTTTTTCTGGCTGAAATTTTCGAAAAGGTAAATTTTGATCCCTATAATTTTCGGATCACTATACTTTCAGCTAGAAAAAGGTTTAGGGGATAAAAATAAGCCTTTATCTACCGTTTAAATACTAAAGTACGTTCAACAATGCTGTTTATGTGGTTTTGAACTATATTCTCGTTGGGTACCCCTGAAAGGATGTAAACACGCTGAAGTTTTTCTTCCGGTTACCGGGAAGTCCATATAGCAGACCGTTACAGTAGTCGAGTCTGCTAGTGACAAAAGCATGTATTAATCTAAGTTTAAGTAAGCCGAAGCATCTACCAAACCTTTTAGAAAGTCTGCAAACAGTCTTCAAAAGTCTACGTCTGTAAATGAAACCGATACGTTTGTTCGACAGAAAAGTGAGAACCCCGGTTTAAGCTTGTGGGCAATCCCAAAAAATCCACATCAACGTATTTTGCCCAAGAAAAGTCAAGGAAAAATCCTAACCCCTCTGTAACCAAGGTCTGGATCTGCCAGTGCTTGAACTTCCATTGTATAATCCTTGCCAAATTATCATGTCTTTTATATTCCTTCTGGGCTAACTTTTTATCCTAACTTACTAGATGACACACGCCACACACTGTGTCGACTGTTCCTCTGTCCGCATCTGTTCATCTGTTCCTCTGTGCCTAAAGTTCCTCTGTGCCCACTGTTCCTTTGTGCCTACTGTTCCACTGTGCTCACTGTTCCTCTGTGCCCTCTGTTCCTCTGTGCCCTCTGTTCCTCTGTGCCCACTGTTCCTTTGTGCCTACTGTTCCTCTGTGCCCTCTGTTCCTCCGTGCCCACTGTTCCTCTGTTCCTCTGTGCCCTCTGTTCCTCTGTGCTCACTGTTCCTCTGTGCCCACTGTTCCTCTGTTCCTACTGTTCCTCTGTGCCCACTGTTCCTTTGTGCCTACTGTTCCTCTGTGCCCTCTGTTCCTCTGTGCCCACTGTTCCTCTGTGCCTACTGTTCCTCTGTGCCCACTGTTCCTACTGTTCCTCCGTGCCCACTGTTCCTTTGTGCCTACTGTTCCTCTGTGCCCTCTGTTCCTCTGTGCCCACTGTTCCTCTGTGCCCACTGTTCCTACTGTTCCTCTGTGCCTACTGTTCCTCTGTGCCCACTGTTCCTACTGTTCCTCTGTTCCTACTGTTCCTCTGTGCCCACTGTTCCTTTGTGCGTCCCCCCCCCCCCCCCTCTTGGTATATGAATGATTAACGATTTCAACTTTCGGTATATGAGGAACAACCCAAAAATAGCGCTTAAAACAGCACGGGACGGCGAAAAAAACATGACACATGACTCAGCTAGGATTTTCTTCAAACTTTTATTGAAAAATTTGCCTTAAATTCTGCATTTTAGAACAAATTATAGCCACCGTATTGTTCATATGTATTTCTTCTATAAATAACAAAAGATCGTTGCTCAGATTTAAATCAACAACAGCCCCCACTAACAGAGGGTGGTCTGCCTGTGGTAACAACCCTTCTCCGATTTGGTCCCTGATTCCTGATTGGGTGTTCTCAACCAAGGAATCGACATCCTGGCTTTCTCAACAACTACGTATACAAACACGACACCTTGAAGTTCTCACTCATTTCCACGTATTTTTATTTTACCATTACGTTCAGAGAACTTAGTGGTGCCTTATTAAGCCATCGTTCTCCTGTAGGTAATTAACAATTCAAAAACTTTTATATTCTTTTAATTCCGCCCGTAATTTTGACATCGCTCCGCACTTAAAAATTTTATATCCAGTTGTGATAATCCTCTTATAAGACTACTTAACGCTGATCCGGCCTGCGTTCACTAACATCTCCTTTGTTCAACAAAGATTATCATGCATGTTAATCATCTCGCTTAGGTTGTTTAAAACTGGCAAAAACATATCGAAAATAGCAGACTAAGTAGCGATGAAGCCATTTAGATGCCAGCTTCGGCAGCGCCGGAAACAATTTTAACAAAAAGTAAGAATATCCTGTTAACTAGTGAGCCCAGCGCAGACGTTTTTCCACGGCACGAGCAAGTGTAAAAAACGTAACGGCTTTAATCAGTTTAGATGTTTAATGTTTAATCTATTTAGATGCCAGCTTCGGCAGCGCCGGAAACAATTTTAACAAAAAGTAAGAATATCCTGTTAACTAGTAAGCCCAGCGCAGACGTTTTTCCACGGCATTAACGAGCAAGAGTAAAAAACGTAAGGGCGTTAATCAGTTTTGCACAAAGCCTGCGTCTGAATTGAGGATTGTGGTCGAAAACTTGGCGCCATTTTGTTGTCTTTTTGTGAGTGTCAGTTTTAATTCACCTAAGTTATCCTTTTTCTTACCATTTTTTGGGCACGCTTCCAATTAATTCTCATTTTCATTTTTCTAAGAGGGGCCAATTCTAAAATATTCACTATCGTCGAGTCATCATTCGACTTAAAAATAGGGTACCAAAACAACGATTTTAATGGCGGCTGTTTTAGATTTTAGCAACCCACAACAATCCAGGAAAAAATAGTTGGGAGTTGGGAGTTCTACTTGGTACCATTGATCAATTTCCCCGCCTCCCCATTTACAAGTTGAAAATCGACCAGGCTTTGTCAAACTGCGCTTCTTAACAACACTGCAAGGGGACGGGGGAACCGGCACTCTCCTGTATTGTGCATACCCAGAAAACCGGGTGTTGTAGGTACGGCGAGAACCCCCGTTAGTATTTTTGGGGAGGAGCCTATTCGTGGATCGATTTCTTAGTAACTTCACTTCATCATTGCGCAATTTTAAGCCTTTCACATTTTCTAATTTCACACTCCAAAGTAGTGAAATTCTCGCAATTATCACTAATTCTGCTTGCCTTGAATTTACTAGTCTCCCTCGCAGTAGGAGTCTGAGGAGCTCGAGGAGCGTTGCGTGACCACACTAACAACGATTGCGAGGGAGACTGTGAATTTACCCGCGCTGTTTGCAATAAGAATGGAGCAGGGGTGGACCGGATGTAGGAGCCCTTTACCCGGTATAAGTTCTTATCTCTTGTAAGACTTATCTTGTAATAAGTTCTTCAATTCCGTTTTCGTCTTGATCACCATGATCGGACATTAATTCTACATCTAGTACTGGGGAAAGAGAAGGAAAAGCTCTTAACATGACCTTTGGAGTTTCTCCCTCTTTCCCTGAATGTTTGTTCAAATACCACGTGTTTTTTATTTGCGGTGTTCGTATTTTCGGCGGTCGTTTGCATTGCAGTCCGTACCAGATCTCGCTGAGAATCTCACGGTAACCTTCCCGGAAGCGATCGTTTCTGATAACAAAGATAATCGGGTTCACTGAAGAATTAAAAAAGCCACACCAGTAGGCAGCAACACCGAGACCGTATGGCAATTCCTTGACACTTGTGTTTCGTGTGGCTAGAACAATCAAGAAAACAAATGGAAGCCAACATAAGATAAACACGAGCAGTACAAGTAGCAACGTGTAGGTTATTCGTCTTTGTAGCCTCATCACCTCCAACCCTCCTTTGGTGTACCTTGCAATTCTGTCTGTGTGTTTCCGAACTGTCAATAAAATCCTGATATAAGCATAGGCCATAATTAGCAACGTGATTACAAATGCTATCAAGACAAGAAATAAGAGATACATCTTCTCTAAAGTCGATCGCGGAAAGGCCACCCCGCAAGATAGCGTGCTAGAGTTGTACGCGAAATGACCCCAGCCCACCTCAGGCCCCATTGACAGAAGGGTAGACAAGATCCATGCAGCGGCAATCATATACCACGCCCGACGAATTGTTATTGTACGTGATAGAGGCTTGACAAGAGAATAATACTGCTCAATACTCATTATTGTAAGCGTAAATATCGACACACAGAAAAAAAACGAGCCGAGGAAACCATGGAGTTGACATAATGAGTCGCTCATGATCCATCGTCGAGATATACATGTCACAAGAGAGAAAGGCATTGAAAGAAGTGTCACTCCTAAATCGCCGACAGCCAAACTCATTATAAACATATAACGAGGCGTCTGCATGTTGGAATTTCTGTACACCACAATAATATTCATTGTATTTGCGGCTATGGCCACGAGCATAATAATCATTAAAGACATGGCTTGAAATGCTGCTTCAATAGGAAGATATTGAATGTACGATCCATCATCCATCGTGTCCTCGCTTGAATTCGTGTTTATGTCTGTTGTAATCATTATTTCCTCGAGGAAATTGTTGAATTTATAACTCCCTTGACAAAATTCCTGTTAGAAGAGAATTACTCGCTGCCATCGAGTAGTACAGAATGTTGTACTGGCTACCAGTCGACGACATAGGCGTATGTTCGTCCATCAAAGGACTCCAATGTTAAAATTAGTAATCATCTGATTCGCAGATGGTTTTAAAACCGGTCTGATCATGTCTCATTTTCGATGACTACTGTTTTAACAAAAAATTCGCCCGCTGATGAATAAACTATTTGCTCTCTACCACGTGCCCTTTTCTTCCTCCACCAGTAAAAACAGGAAAAACTTCATATGAAAGGTTGGAGCGGCAAAAAGTTTACCACAGCCATCTTGGGGCCGACGGTTTCTGTAGCAACCTTTTCTGTCAGTGCGCAGCTTTTAACGATTATGATCACAATCAATATTTAACTGTTTTGACAAGACAACATTTAAATGTGAAAAATGCTCATCATTCAACACTTCATCAACAATCAGTTTTAAGAAACTTGTCTTGAGGATGTTAATTCCGCGTTCAAAATTACCACTGAATTACACAAACGCCCGAAAACTTTCTTAGGCCAATATAATCCAATTGACCCGCGCGAGGATTATGATTATATTTCCATGCAAAACAGTGTTTGGGGTTTCAATGTCTGATGCAAATCCATGGCAGCTCTTTATGCGGTTGCAGACGTTTTAGAGTACCAAAGATTAAATCAACAATCGACTGTCCTTCAGTTTTGTTTCGGAGCCGCTATTTTTCTTTTCAGTCGGGGTATATACCAGTCGAGAAAAAAACAATTTGCACGAATTTGGTTTTGGATGATTTTTCTGTTACGGTAGTAGGTATTGTCCAGTTTATGGGAACTAGCAGGTGCTCATAAAACTAATCGCATAAATTTTCGAAAGATTACGTTTATCCTCTGTTATGCAAAATATTTTTTTCAATAATATATTCTAGTGTTCCTTAGGGGAAACGGGCGGTATTTGTTTTAATTGTCCGCCTTTTAACTAAGATCGACCCCAATTCATTAGCAGTAGCAAGACGCCAGCCACAAAACCAAAACTAATGGAAAACACGATCGTCATTCGTTTTATAAACAGAACAAGACATGGATGGCACGAAATTCTGATTACTAAACCGCGTTTCAACCGCGTAATAAAACATTTTTGCCCGCATGCATTTTCCTTGCCGTTGATTTGGGGTCTGTACTTTCCGAGATCCCAAGTCAACTGATTGGACTATCGAGGGACGGTCGTGACTGCAATGGTGACCTGAACGAACTGTCAAGTGGGCTTCCTAGATGACCTAAACTAACTGAACTAACTATAAAACTAACTTCCCTGAGAAGTATTGAAAAAGGAAGAAGAATACCACGTGTGTTTTAGTCCATTGACATCTGGATGTCCGTCATGCACTTTTTCGGAACTTGAAGACATGTGTACGTTTGAGGTAGACACGATCCCTATACAGAAAGGAGCATCTATCAGGCTAATGATAAGCCACTCCTGAAAAATACTCCCGATCAAAATAAAATATACTAACGGTTTTGTTATTAAATGAAAGAAAATCATCGCATTTACGGCCGCACTTTTTGCAGCTGCGAAAAGAAAGCATTCAGGCTTGTACGGGGTTCGAACTCTGCGATACCAGTGCTGCGCGGTTCTACCAGGTGAGCTAACAAGCAAACTGGGAGCAGATCATCGAGTTGGTTGGGATAAATGCCTTATAAATCCATTTTGGCTTTCTTTTTGCAAGTGCAAAAGTTGCATCTCTACTGACTGCGATGATCGTCTTTCATTTCATTCCTCGACCCCCAGTTTTAAATTTGGAAAAAGGAAATTAGTTTTATTAGCTCTCTTCTGTTCCGTCCACCGTAAAGTACATGACTTCTATTATAAAACGCAGGAGGATCCAATGACTGTTCTCTGTAAAATACCTGTTTAGAAAAGCGAAAATTACCTTAATCTTCTGTGGAAGGCTAAAATTTCCTGATGACCGTCCCATTCATGCTGAATTCTCAAAACTTATCTCAGTGATAAATTCCCCACGATTTTCTTAAGTTTAATTTTTCACGATTTTACTCAATTTTTCTCGATTTTTTCTTAGAAAAATAACCGGCCTTACATCAGGTTAGGATTCGAGAGTGTGATGGAGAGAGCCGGAATAAGAAAATTTTCAGTCTTTCGTAAACCTTCAAATAGCATCTAAAATTTTCGGGAAAATAATACTGCAGCCCTTGTAATTTCGAAACTGAGACTCAAGTTGCATTGCCTTAAGATACGACGAACAGATACAAATTTTATAGCACCGCTTAGAATGTACTTCTAGAGATCTAACAGTACTCTGAATAGCCTAAAAAGTGTTTTCTACGAAAGCCGAGGAGGGACTTCAGACTTCAGACTTCATACTTCAGACTTCAGACTTCAGACTTCAGACTTCAGACTTCAGACTTCAGACTTCAGACTTCAGACTTTCAGAGTTCGGACTTAGGACTCAAGATTTTAGATTTCAGTTATCAGCTTGTTATGATCCAGGTTAAACCTACATAGCTGCGCTGCTTCGAAGAAGTGAATATGGAGGAAGAGGTAAGCGGATTTAAGTAATATTGTCTCCTGACGCTCGATTGGCTTGCTTTTTTTTATACCCCTGGTCAATCAATGTTTATAAAGCGCACGTGAGAAAATTGATGAATATGTATAGGGAACTGGATGTTGATTGCTCCAGACCACTTTTAGGTCTTAGTTTAAATTAAGCTTACAAGAAATCCTCATGAGGGCGCGAACCGCTTGAGAGGTCACGATTTTTTGAGGCATAATTGCGAAAACTACAATGTCAAATAATTCCGTAAGAAGCCTTAAAAAATCCAAACCAGCTGCAAACCGTCCAGTATTTGTGGTCATGACTTTAAAGAGTAACCTCAAGAAGGTGTGGAGAAACATTTCAATGTATCGCGCAACTATGAGACTAGTAAAAATGGAGAATGGAGTCCCTCGCCGTTTATTTCAGTTAAGGTGATTCCATAGTAAAAGAACCTAACATAGATTTTAGCTAAAACTTGGTACACTGATGTAACAAGTCAAGAAGATGATAAAAAAGTAATAAAAAGTGGGGGTCACCGTGCTCGTTTTGACGTCACAATGCTGACAAATACGGCTATTTAGGACCCTTTTACAAAAACCGCGCGCAGCGCGCAAAACTGGACAAAAAGGAGAGATTTCTTCGATGATGCATGTGACACCACACAGAATTTGACTTAAATGTATTGTTTATCCACTTGCGTACCAGAAAAATGCCTTTTAATGTCCTTGTTTTTACTTTACGCTCCAAAGTAGAATTAAATTGGACGCGCGCTTTTCGACCCATGATGGCTCAATTCGTACAATTTAGTAAAATTGCCAAAAAACTGAACATAGATTTGTGCCAATTTTTTTCTCATCGAAAGGAAGCACTGTCCTTATTAAAATCATGAAATAAAAAATGGGGGTCACCGTACTCGTTTTTGCGGTAGAGCTGCAGAAAGTGCGCACCAAACGCATTTTCTCCGATTTTTGAGAGAGGACTGAGGCGAGTTTCAAAATAAAATGTATGTGAAAGGGGAAAGAAAGTATTAAAAAATCCGTTTTTACAGAAGTTACATCGAGATATCACATTTAGGACACAATGTGATAAAAAAAGTGTTTAAGTGAAAATCAAAGTGAGTAAGCACAAGTTAAACATCCACTATCGAGGTTCTCCGAGAGGAGGTCGAACTTAGCAACACGCGTACTGCTTACGTTATGCACATTCCCAACACATTGAGTCTCACCTCGGCAAGAAACAACAGCAAGCAAAAATTCCAATAGCGTTTCTCTTCAGTCAACTTCATTTTAATAATATTACTTCAAATGCTCTTTTTTACGGCGGCCATCTTGTTATGCGCAGTAAGAGATGCGCAGTGCAAAACTAGGGAATCACCTTAAAGCAATCGTTATAAACTATGTGTTATTTACCCTCCATGACCCATCACGCAACTGATATGTAGGGGTGAATCCCGGGTGAATTAATACGCAGCGTACGCTTAGACTCCTTGGTTGTGAAATGAAACGCCTAAACGCCTATGGGTACAAATAAATACGACCCCCTTCTTTAGTAGTGTTGAGTGATTGTGCTATCCAAATGTTGCTCGATGCGGTATGAAAACATGCGTGTCTGTTATCTTGCAGCTTGATCATTTTCTTGAGCAAAATTTAAAGGGTTTGAAGCCGATATTTGAAAAACATAAGGTTAGTACGGGATCATATGACATAATGGTGTCATGAACGAACAGATTACCTCGCAGCTTTCCCAGCCCGGCCCCTTTCAACACAACTGGACTTTAGGATTTTGTACTCTCACGCCTAGCCCTTTTTTTTTTTTTTTTTTTTTTTTTTAACTGATAGGCCAAAACGTAACGCAAGAGTACGGGAGGAGAGAATAAAGGCACTCTTAGTCTACGAGCCCAAATCTCTCTATACCCTTAACACAAATGACTGCTCAGTAGAATCATTACACCATCGTTCTGCAAACCCTTGCTAGTCAGATGATAACTTCGTCATACACGTGGTTTACTCCTTTAGTTTCATGCCAATTAAACTAAGGTGTGGTACTTGCGTGTTCCCTTCACAGGTTTATAGTATCAAGTCTTTACAAATGATTTCAGACGCACAGTTTGAAAGTATGGGTCTAGCCATTGGGCAGATAGCAATGTTGAAGGCGCTTCTTGTAGCTGAGGACAAACCGGTGGACGAATCAAAAGGTAAATCAACTTAATAGGTAAAATTGCCGACAATCTGTATTAGTTTTTGAAAAAAATATGATACTTGTTTTGCGTTCTTTGTGTTCGCAAGCTTGAAAATTAGGCCCTACAGGCTAGCTGCATGATTACAACTGCAGCGACAAAAACTTATTTGTTTTGTTTGTTTGAGGGCACGTCAATCTTAAGGAGTACAGATAAATAATTAACACAACAACATTGGATTAGTTCAATTTTTTGGCACTTACTTAATTTATTAATAAAGTGCATTTTCAAGGATATTAATTAAATAATTTGGCATCCATCATTCTTCTCTCCTAGTGCAAAAAGAGGAACGCATTAAAACTTTGGTAGAGAAAATAAGGAAAAGTGCCAAACAAGAAAAACCGCGAAAATCCCAGCCAGGTCCCTCTCGAGTGCCTACAAAACAACAACCGAATAAGCCTCGAAAGATGTTCATTGGTTGGCTTCACCGCTCAAGCAGCCAATCCCGATTCAAGCAAGTGAGAATGAAAGACGGGGGAGGAATTCGTGACTTCACATACACCAATGACGATGAGATCACTGTAGATTTCCTTAAAGAGAAGGCCAGCAAACTATTTTTTCCAGAAGGAGATTCGAAGCTAGGTGCCCTACCTCGAATGAAGCTTGAGTTGGGCAACTACGCGCAACAAAAAATAACGGCTTTTAAGAACACAGAGGGAGAAGTATGCACCTTTCAAGAATATCTCCGATCACGGGGCCTGTTTGCCAGCCGCTGTTATATTTACCTGATGTCCACATCTACAGAAGAAGAGGACGGAATATCAGCGAGTGTCTCACAGAGACAAGAGGCCTGTAGCCAGCTGAAGTTGTCTGGGCAAGCTGAGAGCGTGCAAAGCGGTGTATCTGACGTATTCATGGGGCTTGGACTTAACAGAGCACAACTATCAGGAGAGTTGGGAAAACCGACAGGGAGTAGTTCATCACGCAGCGCTGGAGGCGATAAAGAAAAGCAAAGGCCCCTTTATGTGCTGAAGGATGTGGCAAACAGTGTTCCCACCCAACAGGTTATCAGCCAAAACGGACTGATAGTTACTTACGAATATTGCACAGAATCGTCCTTCGGTGACGTTATGATGAAATCACTTTCATTTTCAATAGCATCGTGCTATGAACTCCGTTGCTTGAACGAACCTCAGACTCTAGACGAAGAGTTAGAAGCATTTGACCCACTCGAAAATGGTTTCACCATCGCTGATATTTGTAAGGGAAAAGAATATTTTGTGGAAAAGTGCTACTTTTCCAAATCAGAGGATGTAGAAGACTTTAGGTATGTCTTTCCTCGAACTTCCGACACCCAGTCCAGCAGCACCATCCTCCATCCTCCCTCCGAGGTCTGGGGATACGACGGAAACCAATTAATTATTGGAGTGATAGCGTCCTGCCACCTCGGAACGAATACATGGTATATATGGTATCGTAATGGCAAAAAGGTAAAAGAGGGCAACAACTGTTGTTGCCTTATTATAACATCACCAGGAAGCTACCTCGTAGAGGTTCACTGTGGCGAAGAAAAGGCCACATCAAAGCCAGTCGTGATCTGTCCGGTTGACGAGTTGGAACCCCCAAGTATCCCCGTCGCTGGCATGGAGGCAACAGAGAGCCATTGTTTGATGTCAGAAGAGGTACATCCACCAGTTTCCGGCAAAGATGGCCATGGTCTTTTGCCAGTGGTTGAAAAGGACGAGGTGATATTGAAAGATGAAATTGGCAGAGGTTCCTTCGGTACAGTCTACAAAGGACTGTGGGCTGGAACTGATGTCGCAGTAAAGCATATTAAGGTCAGAAATGCAAAACGTCTCCAAGCAAGTGTGGAATCTGAGATAAAAGTGCACAGCCTAGTCCGCCATCCAAACATTGTGCAAATTATGGCAATTTCATTTTTGAAAAACGCCATCTACCTTGTGTCAGAATTGATCAAAGGACCCAATTTAGACGACCTTCTCTTCAGCAGCGATGATAAAAACGATACCCATTTCACCATCAAACGTTGCAATAAGTTGCACTTGGCAAAACAAATCTGCCAGGCTGTTGCGTACTTACATAATTTGAAGCCCCCTGTGGTTCACAGAGACATAAAACCCGCCAATGTATTAGTAGATGAGGCAACACAGGTCACGAAACTCTTTGATATGGGACTGAGCAAATTGAAATCTCCTCAATCCGTTAGTCATACAACCAGCACGGGCATACCTGGCACTCCTTCCTACATGGCTCCAGAGTGCCTGCTGGAGAGAAAGAAGGCCACTGTTAACTCCGATGTATGGTCCTTGGCAGTTACATTAATAGAGCTGTTCACAGAAACGGACTGCTGGGGAGAGCAACTTCAAGATAACGGTGCGCAGCGGGAGTCTCACGAAGAGGACGAGAGTTCTGTGGACTCACTTTTGGCCCTCATGAAGAAGAAAGAGAGCCCTCGCTCATTAGGATTACTTTCAGCCACCGTCGGTAATTCGTTTCAGGGTATACTAGAGGACTGTTTTCAGTATGACATCAGCAAGAGGCCCCCTGCCATTGCTCTTGTTAGTAAATTCCCATAAAGACACATTAGAGATATTGAATAGGAATCATTACAGGCTACATGAATGCCTATTTTAAACATTAGAACAAGCTTGAGTTTTATGTTCCGTTTACTTATCCAGGCAGGTAACACGACTGTTTTGGAAATCGTTACATCTATTTAAAAGGTTTTTTCCTTTAGAATGATTACAATGGAAAGTAAAAAAAAAAACAAAAAGCTGATATGCTATCCAGTGCGATAGGTGTTTTCCAAATGCAGACTCCATGTCGTGCAGCAGTCGGTTTGCAGTCAACGTATGCAGTTCAGTACAATGATTTCCCTTTCAGACAGGTCGTCCCTCGCATGCATGCATGTGACTCGGAACTGGCAGTGTTTCTTTGATCTCTCCAGCGACGTGGGTGGAGTGTAAATATTTCACAACTATTAAGGAAAGCATTTTGATGGAAGGTCATTTGAATCTGCATTTGCTACTTTTAGCACTGATTTGAATTTTTCATGGCTTCCGGTACGTAAAACAATGTTTTAATTACGGTGCATTATTTCATTTAATTTTTAATTTTCGTCAATTGATTAGGGAAAATGGTCAGGGCGATCAAGTCCAAGTTTGTGTTATTTGTAGTTACATTGAATTTTTTGCAGTCTAAAAACATCCTTACTATATCTGTTGTACAAACGTGTTGCCTGCTATACTTGCAAGATTATAATTACTGCGGTACTATTTTGTGAGTCCAATGCAGGTCCGGTCCGGAATGTATCGTTGAATTTGCTTATTCAGGGAATCCGCCGCTTTCCACAAGACAATTAATATTTTGATAGAAACAGAATCCAGGAGCTAATATTTTAGAGGGGATCAAAGTTCCTTTGGACGCTTTTAAAGTCCCAGTTTTTAAGTAGACTTAATTAACACGTTATATGAAAAAGCTTAAAGACCCAAGCTGTTAAGTTGTTTTGTTTGTACAGTACGAGAATTTGATTGCCTGAACGTTTGAGGCCTGATAAATTGATGTTTTCAATACTTTTATATTCATTGACAATGGATTTGTGAAACCTGAATAGCTGATCAATAAATGAATTGAAAAGACCTAACTTTTAGTCTCATTGAACCTGTAACTTATGTCATAGGTGTAAGAAAAGGGAAACTTTAATACGTAATGCGAAAGATAGACCAGGGACGACACTGCCACAGTACTCTTCATCTTTACTGTTAAATGAAACCCCAACTTAAGCTTTTTAAAAGAACTGATAGAAGCTACTTGTGCTTGTAAGGTGTTTCTATAGCGCAGCACCATCCTGTCCCAAGTATTCTGATCACCATCGCCAAAATTGTTCTACATTTTACACTCATCTCCTGTTAGTCTTAGTAGCTAAGTAAAAGGTACCAGGTTGTTTTGTTTAAATTTTGTGTACATAAATATCCTAATACAAAATACAAATCCCCACCGCACGTTATGGATGCGTTGGTTCTAAACATTAAGGGCCAAAGCGGCAATGAGTTGAATTTTTTTTGTACATCAACCTTTTATAAGAAAAAAATAATAAAGGGTCTTCTGTTTCTAGTTAAGTAACATACATTCCATTCACATCATTAAGTTTTATCTGGAAGATAAAATTCGAGATTGACACTATTCTGCAGTTAACCATATTATTATCCATCATGGGAATACGACTAACTCACGCGAATGTTATTTTTAAATTTCGCTACTCTCGTGGAGTTACAAAAAAAGGAGGTAGATGCTAAGTGCAAATTGCAAGAATACCCGAAACGACTAAGAGCAAGAAACCCCTAGCCTTACGCAGCGTGCGCTTTCTCAGCTAGACAAAAAATTCTAATATGTGTTTCCTTCAAGTTGTTAATGGTTTTTTAAAAGAACAATTATTTCGGAATACAATTTAAGAGCCTCGTACTCGTTTAATGGAGGTTGATAGTCTGTTTTTATAAGTCTCACTAACTCTTCCATATCCTCATTGTAATCAACGCAATTCTCGGCATAAATTTCTTTGCACGCACTTACATCATCTTTGTCTACATTTACCAAATAGTCCTGTTTTCCGTAAACTTGAGGAGTAAAAAACATCACGTCTGGTTTACCGCCTTCTACGTCGCACCGCCTCTGTCGCTGAATATGGTGAGTGTTCCAAAGTTCTGCCACGAGACGCAGTTCTCGTCGAATTATGGGTATAAAACAAAACTTCAGACATTCCTTGGTAAGATAGTCATCTTTGTAAAAGCCAGTATCACGCAGGTCTTTGAAAAGATTCATCCACCATCCGCCTCCTCCCTCACGAAATTTAGACCACCAGGCTTCGATACGCTGATTCCCACAACTTTTGCCCTCCAGAAAACTTTCCCTTCCACCAAAATCGTCCACGTCGCTCCATCGAAAAAACTGTTGAAGGCTTCCAATGATTGTATTTTCCGTTCCCCGGTCGCAACGCATCCGTCTAGGCACCCCTTCGAGTTCCTGTACTGTAGTGAGGTAGTGGGAGGCAATAACGTTAGGATTTTTATTCGTTGAATTGACTTCTAACCAGAGAATTCGTCGAGAAAAGCCGTCTACAGCTCCATGAATGAAAATACCAAATGGGGAAAGTTTATCCCAGCCGTCGACATGCCATAAAAAATTCGGACCGGGGGTACTATACCTTCTTCTCTTTAGGGCACGTTTTTGGCGACGTTCAACTCCTTCGGGATCTATGATGCGGAGTGCTCTCATCACAGTATCTCTTCTCACTTTCAAATCATACTTACGTCTCAGTCGCCTTGTCAACTGACGATATCCCATAAAGGAGCCACATGAATTCTCCAGTTCTTCCAGAACAGCACCGACTATGTGTTCTGTGAGGGATTCATTGTTATGCCTAGCTCGTTTTAGCCCTAAACGCTTAAGAATTCGTTTTAATGTTCGCACAGAGCAAACAATACCATGTCGTAGAACAAGGAAACCAACTATCTCAGCGTTAGTTAAACCTTGATTGAAGTAGCTCGTAATTAGGTCCTCTCTTTCGAGACCTTCATCTTTCTGTAAGGCTGGCGTATAAGCAGGCATAACGCAGTTCGAGAGGCAAACCATGTTTAAAATGGCTAGTAAAGGTAACCTGTAGAAAAAATTTACACGTCTGTTAAGCTCTTTCATTTAACTATAATTGGATTCACCTAGGCATCACTTTAAACAGCAATCAGGAAAGCGTACCAAAACATTACTGCGTGAAGAACTTGTTGACACAGTACCACACCATGCAGCATTGAGATTGAATGGTCAGAAATCAGAAATCAGGAGTTCGAACTTTGTCAAGTCTGAAGTCTGAAGTTTGAAGTCTGAAGTCTGAAGTCTGAAGTCAGAAGTCTGAAGTCTGAAGTCTGAAGTCTGAAGTCTGAAGTCTGAAGTCTGAAGTCTGAAGTCTGAAGTCCCTCCTCGGCTTTCGTAGTTTTCGATGCATTAGTAAGAAACTGTGAACACTTCTGAGCGACATAAAAGAGGAGAAAAAAAATAACAGATGGGCCGTAAGATCACCGTGCAATAAATATAGCCCGCAGTACATTCAACTGTTATGACATTTACAAGTTTTCGCATGTTCTCAGTAGTCATAATCCCCCTGTAATCCTTCTTCACAGTGTGCGTTTTTTTAACCAGCGGAAATATAACAAGTTGGCTGTGTCCCAACTGACGAATCGCGGATAACGATGTCAAAAAAAACAAACAAAAAAAATTTTCTCTTCAATGATATACACGTGTATATTTTATGTTAGGAAAGTCCATTTTAATAATATAGTTGGTCCATTTGTCAACTTTACTGGCGTCAACAACTACCTTTCAGCACAGTTATCACAATAATCAGCTCGTGGCAACGCCAAACGAAATGGTCGGCCTTTATTGCCGTGATTAGCCACTGAACGACCCGCCACTATTTTTGTATGTTTTTTCCCTGGTACTAGCTAAGATCTTCCTAGCGAAGGCAATTTACATGGTGCTAGGATCTTCTTAGTACTAGGATCTTCCTACCTCTCAGCTAGGAAGATGCTAGTACCAGGAAGATGACAGCCCTAGGAACAAGTACAACCCTTTGCATGTAAACCGAATACAGAAAACATATGGCTAGGATAATCAGTAGGCTGCATGTGCGGTGCATGATTACCAATACCATTCCACCCCACCTTCCGCTATGAAAAAAAAAAAGAGCAAAAGAATGAAACTATAAAGGGGCAGGGTGATCGTTGTCGTTTTTGTGGGAGGTGGTTATGGAGGGGGGTGACGTTGAGGTTAACGTAAGAATGAAGGAAATATTGGGAAAACCGTTATACTAAAAAAAAAAAAAAGTTGTAGTAGACTAAGTTTTCTTTGCGATAGAGGACTATGTGGTGTTTGTCTACCAATTTTTTCTTTCCAGAATCTCAAAAACAGTATGGACGTTATTATTCGAGTATTTTTCAAATTTTCCACAGCTATTAACACCTCCTCCATCCCTGCACCTCACAACAAAACAGGTATTTTGATTTGAAGCACATAAATTAAGCAACATTTTTTTGTAACAAGTCAAGAGGCACAAGTCAAGATGTACATATTTTAAGACAATTTACAAGAAATTTAAAAGACAATTGCAAATTGTACATATTTAAAGATGAATGTTAAACGAAAAGAAGCATTTTCGTGATTTACATTTCTTTTTTTTAATGCACTTTGCATGCGCTATATAGTAAGTGCTGAACCTAAGTCTTTTTTTAATTATGAAAACAGGACTGAAAAGGTATTTCGGCTGGCGCAACCACAAACCTCAAAGGGAAGAAGAATCTCTTCTCAAACAGAAACCGAGTGTATTGTGTTTTATTAATTACTGAGTAAAAGTAATTACACAAGGTGACCTACAACTGAAGAAATGAACGAATAAGATTTTACAAAACAAAAACTAGTAACTTAACTAAGACCTAAATTATCGAAATACACACTGTAAGTTAAATAATTTTGACAAAAAACGTTATGAAATAAAAGTAATCAAGGCTAAAATAGTTAGTGATAACTGCCAGTTTTATATACACATCAAAACCAACCCACCTATGCATACGGTGCTTGACAAGTGAACCAGTATATATAAAAAAGACCCATTGCCAAGATTGACTGAGGGTGGTGGGGGATGCAAGTTTTAAAAGTTGTAAATGAGTAAAAGTACAAGTAATATATAATTATGTTGTAGTTATTTCATATTTCCAGTTTATTTTCATTTTTCCATAGTTTTTGGCTAAGAAAACGTATGCTAATTTGAAACCAAGAGAAAGCAAAAACTACATGAAATAAAAATTTGACTGCTTCATATATAAATACACAACTTAAAATGTGTATATTTAATAGCACTAAAAATGAATTTAGAACCAGTAAAGCATTTCAAAAGAATGACACCATCATCATCATTATTAATATTAAGTGTTGCCATATAATATTACTATTTATTGCCATTACATTATTACATTATTGTTATTATTGTTAATAATATTATTATTATCATTATTATTATTATTTTATTGATATACATTTCTTTATTATTAAAACTATGCATGCACTACATAGTGAGTGCTGAATCTAAGTCTTTGTTTAATTATGGAATCAGGACTGAAAAGATATTTCGGCCGACGCAACCATGGACATTTCGAGGGGCCGGAAATCAGAAAAATGTGGGCGTGGGTTTGGGATAGCAGAAATAAGGGTCCAGTTGCCGGTAGGAATTCAGACATCAGAAATGAAACTCCTGGGCCGCTGGTAAGAAATGAATCCGGAGATCGTAATTTAGATTTCGAACCCGAGATTAAGGTCTATTTTCGGGGACGCAGAAACCCGACACCCGATGGCTAAATCACTTCCGACCCCGTGAATTGAATTTCGATCCCGGTATTAAGTCTGTTTACGGGTCCGTTATTGGCAAGTAAAGAAACCGACCCCGCTTACTCATTTCCGGCCCCGTGAATTGTATTTCCGAGGTCGGAAATACCCCAGAATAATTTTGAACGGTTTTTTAAACCATACATTTGTAGTTCAATCTAGGGAGGGTGGGTGGTCCATTGTATTTACCGTCTATGGGTTGTGGGTCAGCCCAATTTACCCACCCGTGTAGCTGATCTCTTGCTTGCCTCCAGCCTCTTAGAATAATCAAAACGTTTTTCCCAATAATTTTTCCAATCAAAACAAATTAATTACGGTCGTTCTTGAGTTTACTTGTAGTCAATAAATATCACCTTGTTTTTTCCTTTTTATCAGGCAATCATTCTATTTAATATTTTCCTGTGGATCATGTGTTCCACCCTCTTTTTTAAAGAACCTTCTTTTATAAGAACGTTCAGCATGAAATTTGCCAAAATATTAAGAGACCGATCGTGTAATACGTCTCAGAGGGGAGGGGGGGGGGGGGTCAGAAAAGTGTGGTGTATAAAAACTTTACCCCCCCCAAAAAAAAATACATAAGATAATTGTACCCCCCCCCCCCCCCCCCCCCCCCCCGCCGCCTCCTTGGCAATAACACTTTTTAAAATGCAGCCCCCAACCCCTTCTAGTCCAAGTCTCTTCTTTCATCCTTGGGCGTTGATTTCATAAGCTGTAAGATACCGCAGGCAGGAATCGGCTCCTGGATACCGGTAGTCAGCAGCCACAGCAGCGTAGCGTGAGATTTTGAAGGTGCACGCAGGGGAATAAAAGTTCGCGCGACGAAGGCTCCCTGCCTGGGGTCTCGGAAATGCTATCTCCTGCGTTTTCTGCGGGACATTCTCAGTAAATAAAGACGAAGGAAAATGCAGTAATTAGTTGTTTATTTTACCCATCTACTGTATCTCTAGTGTCATCGGTAAGGTACAGTGTTTACGGCAAAAAAGGGTAAAACACTGACACCATAAAGGAGGATACAAGCGAAGGGCGTAATAAACGATCGGGTCCCTAAGAACATGCTAAGAACATATACATGAGGCTCAGAGTTAGGTTGGCGTGACCTAGAGGCTTTAGAAGTATTTAACATGTGCTTGAACTTTGTGATGCTATACACTGAATGCTACAACGGGTGTCCTGTCATCAGATCTGTAGGTTGCTTAGAAGTTATCACATTTCCGCTAGAAATTTAAGAACATCCATATTCACATTTCCAGGCTGAAACTGCCCAGAAAATTAGAATAGTCCAGCCTCACCACGAAAAATGGACGTTCTTATTATATATATATTAAAAAAAGAGTGCAACATCAGGGATGATTTGCCGGCAAGCTCCTTTGCAATTTAACCCTATCAGCCGCGTGTTTAACCTTAGTAAGTTTTACTCAAACAGGTACGATTCACACGTAGACTTAACTTAAATCATCTCGTGCCATTTCTTCCTTTATTCATCTTTAAGAGTACACAAAGCATGCTCTAGGCATGAGTGCAAGTTCTGGCCGGAAAGTTAAGCTGAGTATAGCCTGCGTGACAGGCGTTAACAACGGAGGAGGAAGAAGAGCGAATTCGCGCGAGAGAGGAAGGGTTCCCTTTACCCCGCTATTCCATCTCCCTTTTAACACCTGTCACACAGGTTAAGCTGAGAGCAGCAAATCTCCTATACTTCTTCCAGCCTGCGAGCAAGCTCTCCTATTTTAGCAAGCAAAGCGAGCCTCGCGAGAACGCGCCGCTCGCTCGCGCGTTTTCGCGAGACTCGTTTCACCTGCCCAAATAGGAGAGCTTGCTCGCAGGCTATATTCCTTCAGGCCAGATGGATAACAAGGCACTATCATAATTAATACCGACAGGTGAGTCCTTCAGTGGTTAACAATTCCTATAGCTACATGTACTAGTGATATTTATTTTAAGCAACCTGCTAAGTTTCAATACAGTCAACTCATCTTTGGTGGACACCTTCCCATACTGAGTCAGTAATAAAATTAACTCCGAATAAACATTGGCTGTTAGAGTCGACTCCCTTAATTTTTCCAGACATCAAATCATGGTCCTGCAGGAGGTGCCCCCAATATCGAAAGTTGATTGATTCCTGTAAAACAAAACTACGAAGACTAGCAATGTTTTCATTGGCTTGGAAAGCTGTTGATTAATATGGCTCAACAGTTATTGAACAAATTAATGTCACAGCTCTGATCCCTCATCAACACGCAAGCAAAGGAAAAGAAAGCAAAATTCATAGCACTGTGTTAACAAAATTAAAGTGTTAAATTAAAATGTGCTGCAAAAAAATCCCAAAAAATAGTCCAGAAATCTGACTAGCGCTGAGGCGCTCCTTCGACTAAATACGGCAACTCTTCAAGACGGAGGCCACTCTCATGATAGTTTCTAATGACTAGAACATAGTCACTGGTAGTAAGAGACGTTCTGTAGCGCCTCTTTTTAACTTCCCCTTATCTCCATTAAGGCCCCCTTTTTGAAAAGTCATAAATAATATAGCACACCTCCCCCACTCCGTTACTTTGTTTTGATCCCGTTACCTTGCTTTTATTGCTTACATTTGATGGTCACTAAATTTAAATAAATAAACCAATTTGAAAATAACTATATTTATGATGAACGGTGGATTGCACAAAGTTAAAGGTTTGGTGTATGACAATGGGTGCCCTACAAAGTGATTTTAACTTCTCTTCACTGAGTTATCATTTATTAAAAAAATGAGCTACCTAGGGTTACCTCTCAAGTTTTAAATTACTTCCTCCCTTTCCAATAATTCTGCTGGTCAGGAAAAGATAAGCTCCAACGTTAGAGACTGAGATATACCTCCAAAAAGTAATTCAGCTTAAAATACAATATTATCCTTGTAGGTAATTCTTAAATGAAGTCCTTCAACAAAATTTTGATCCCATGACCTGACTAAAGGAAACATGTTACCAACCATAGAATTTTGTACGTTCACCATTATAATTTATGTTAAGACCTGTGTGCAGACATCTCATATTAATTTTCTTTGCTTCTCAAAGAAGCAGACCCTTATCTGCATGAACCAAAGAGAATAAGAGACACAGGCTACTTTAAGATTTCTATTAAAGATCATAGTCACAAATAATTTTTGATGACAATAGAAATATTATGACAACATTTAAATAAGAATTCTCTGATTGAATCCAACAGCTAATTTTTTATAACTAGCTAGTGCTGACCACATTTGGACATTTTTCTATTATGAATGTCAATTAAGTTTTTCAGATATTACCACCAAAGGTTCCATCAATAAATTTATTATTTGAAAGTTGAATCCGTTGGTATAGATTTCAGATTCATCTCTGCATTCGATCAGTTAATCCACATGTGAGATAGACGTGAATTTTTACCAGCTCTGTTTTCTTCAATTTGATATAAAAGTCTTCAAAGCATGCAAAGATTTTTCAATCTGACTGAATACAGAGTAAATTTATTTTTCAAAGAACTGATACATAAATGGAATCTTGGGGGTACCCTTGACCTTGCTTGACTGCCGTAAGGAATAATTGAGCTTGAAAACCTTTTTGAATTAATAAAATAGTTCTTGAATTCAACTTTTACATGATATGGAGAGTTATACTGGAAGGTGTTTGTGAACACCTTCAGTCCTTGATCTGCATAATTTTCCATATCATAATCAACCACATTCAGTAATTAAGAATTAGAAACTTAACAATCATTTGTAAACTAGTTGTTTCAGCATTATTTAATATTTATTGTTAGTCTGTGAGCAGGCTCTTCACTTGGGGAAGTCAATCTAGGAGTCATGCATGAGCGGCACTCAAACTCGCTAGAAATGGAGAGCTTGCTTTCAGACTATATTATTGTACAGTTATTTTCCATAACCTAAACAAACTAATGTAACTTGACTACTTTTACACTAATGAAAGGTGTTATGACAAAAATATAATTTATCAAGAAAGAGAAACTTCATATCTCTGACAAGTTCTTTAGGTGCCAATTTTTGCCCCCCAAAAATAAATGTGGAATGACAATATATTAACTATTAATAGTGATTCTCATGATATTAACTAATAATGCTATGTACTAAATGAAACTAAAAATAATGTAATACTAACAAAGTATAATAATCTACCCCAAGATAACTAGACTACATTATCATTATGTAGAGTCAGACCACTTCTCAGGTAAGTTGTTTGGATAGTACCTTTTTCATCTGAAAATACTGTAAAATTCCGAAAATAAGCCCCTCCACGTATAAGCGCCTCCAAATATAAGCCCCCCAAACCGGTAACGCAAAAAACGCTCCGTTAAATCGCCTCTCCAAATATAAGCCCCCTGGGGGCTTGTACTTGGAAAATTGCCCTCAAATACAAAGTAAAACAAAGCAAAAACAATAAATTTGCTTCCAACTATATGGCTAGCCCAATCGATTATGAAACGCAAATTTCCCTCCGTAGATAAGCCCCTCCGAATATAAGCCACTCCAAAAATAAGCCCCTCAAAAAGGGCCTTTGAAAAATATAAGCCCCGGGGCTTATTTTCGGAATTTTACTGTAAGTTTACTTTAAAATTGATAATCTTAATAGTGAGATCATCAGTAAACACTGTCAACTTATTCAATTAAATTGATTTTGATGATTCATTCTTTGCCATTGTTGATCAGGGATACTCGTTCACCCTCTTCTGTGTCGACCCTTTTGAATGCATCATTCGTCACCACAAACACAACAATTCCAGCAAGAACAATAACAGTCAGACCTAGTACATTCCCCAGCTGAGCTTGAGCAGGCAGAGAGGCATATACTCTGAGAAAAAGCAATGGTGTCACATGCTTATAACTTAATTTAATGTTTCCTGGCAGGTAACCTCACTCAGGTAATTTTGATGTTATAAAGTTAAAGATAAACACTAAATAAAAAAAAAAACTATAAACATATTCGAAAGCACTAATTAATTAAATGCTGACATACGCAAACAACTAACAACTGGTACACACAAAAAAAGTGAAAACAAACAAAAAATACAAGCAAAAAAACGAAACAATTAAATGAATCAGAGTACATTAAATGATCGATTGAGCAAGTGCTAGTGTACAAAGCCTGTAAGGAACTTAATATGTTCACAGTTGGTGAACTGAAGAGATTTGCTGGATCATTGCGTAAACTTGGAGAAGAAAATGCCAGAAGCAGTAGAAGGCTGTCCTAGGGTTACAAGTTTGAATCACATTCTATGGCACCTCAATGTCCGGCACTCGTTGGACTACAAATCTAGCTTAGATTCCACAATCTGACTCCAAATGTTGGATATGGTTGATATGTTTTTGATTATTTTAATTATGCTTCTATGCAAATTACATGTATTTATGTTTATTAAAGAGCAACCAAAATGTAATGTCTATTAACAAACATGTTTGGAAGGACACATCCTTATATCAAGTAGGAAAAAAATTGAGGAAGATGTTTTCTTATTCAGTAACACAGGTGGCTCAGAAGAAAAAAAATTGAGTATACCCCCAATAAGAGTTAAACCTGCAATATATGACCTTAGGGGTTACTAGTCCAGATGCTCTGCCACCGAGCCACAGGAGACTAGTGAAACCTAAGGCAACTATCAAAACTATGTTCTTTCCAGTACTGCATTAGCTGAGTAGCCTGAGAAAACAGCCGACATTTAGAGTAGAGTAGAGTTGTTTATTCAGAACCCTTTGCAGCTAAGAGCTGGGTAACAGGATCGTACGCAAATTACACATAATTAACATTTATCTTATGACAAAAAATCTAAATATTTCACAGATACAAATTCTGAGAATCTTTTTGTCTTACACATTTTGTTATTATAGTTCCGGCAGCTTCGTAATACACTAGAAGATGAGTGGGTTCCTTTGCTACTCATGGCAAGACCAAACACAGGGTTGGATGGTCTTAAAGTATGCATAAATGATTCGCAAGAAGCAGCCCTACGGTCTCCTATGCTATCACTGTTTTCTCCGCCAAATGACACCTGGAAATGAGCGCAGAAATTCCATACTGATGATGCGTCTCTACCCAGATCTGGGTAGTGCTTCTGATTGGCTGAAATAAATTTCCCATGCGGCACAACCAATCAGAAGCACTACCCAGATCTGGGTAATGACGCATCATCAGTATGGAATTGCTGCACTTGTTTCTCAGACGTCATTTGGTGGGGAAACCAATGGTAACATCGCCAAATGACGGCTGTTTTCTCAGGCTACATTTAGCTTACCCCTGTACAACTATGTAGATTAAACAAGAGGTTCCGTAAAAACAAAGAAGGAGACTTACCCTGTGAAGAAAAGTTTTTCATTGATTCCCAAGAGAACGGTTCCAATAGCAAGTGCAAAAATAAATATACCAAAGAAGACATGCACTGACAGGTATGTTGCACGGGGACCATCAGGCAGTGTAGGAAACAGAAAACTCACAAAACCAAAAACAAGCTGTATAAAGAGTAAAATGGAAATATATAACATTTAACCATAAACTGAGTGAGTTTTCATGCACTGATTGGTCAAGAGCTAAGTTTGACAAGAGTAGCTGACAATAGAAATGACCTGATGATGGTGCAATTTGTTTTTCTCCTAAATGCTGCGCAATTTTTGAAGAAATACTTCAATGGAAATGTTCCAACAAATAAATGTTCAAAATGTTCAAAACTTTGCAGTTAAACCACTCACCTGCAGCTCATGGTTCCACTTGAGTTTTGAACATTTTGACGTCATTTCTATGGTTGATAAGATTAGAGTCTGTGGAAAACTGTTGTCGATCTGACATCACTATTGGCATTAAAAGTTTGTCTTAATATGTTCATGTTGGTCATACACAGCTCTGACATATACCAGTTTGTCTTCCTTACATGTAGTTTCAGTAATTTATGTTTACATAAATTACAGTTATAAACTTCCTTTCAAATTATAATATATTCTGCTTCTTGTGATCCCAGACGAAGACAGTTTTGCCAAAACTTCAAATGGTATAGCCAACCATATTTTAGCATGCTTAATAACCATTTTCCCTATAATCATAATAATTATTTCAAGATATATTACACATATTATTTCTTATACTGTAAAAACCCTCGAGCAAGAACCTGGTTTTCAAGAACCTGTTCTAAAGGCTAAAAATTGCCAGTCAGGCCCCTTTATACACAGGGTTCGCAAATACGCCAAAATTGTTCAGATGACTCCATTGAGGTCACAGAGGGAGTCACTTCAACTCAAGAAATTTTTGGTAACAAACAGGGAGCCACTTCGACTCCAGAAATTTTCGGTAACAAACACAGTTTTGTCCTTACCTTTTTCGCAACAAATACAATTAACGTTAATTGTAAACGTTGTAAACCTTAATTAAATCATCAAAATTAAAACAGGAAAAGGGTAAATTACGATCAAAGTTTACTCGATGACCGCCATCACGGATTTGAGCTTTCCAGGTCAGTGGACCGCCACAGCTACTTTGTGTATCGCTCACGATAGTGTATACATGCTGGACCACGTGCCGGAAAGTCTGAAAATGGCTTTTTTCGTTATGATACTTCACCCCAAATATTCCAAAATGACTCCAAAATTTGTGAAGCAGAAGTCACACTGACTCCACGCAGCAATAAAATTTGCAAACCCTGATACAAGAACCTGTTAAGCTTAAAATTTGAAACAGGTTCTTATTTTCTAAAACCTATGAAAAATTCTGTACATTTGGACAAATGAGATAAGTCGACATTTAAGAACCCCCTAAATTTGTGCTTACAATTTATGTAAGAACCTGTTTAAGCGAACTCTGAAATTGCAGGTTATTACTCACGGGTTTTTTAATACTGTTTTGCTACCACCCCTCCCCCCTCCTGAATGGGATGCTAGTTCATTGCACCAATGTATCATTACCCTCCTGAAACTCACCTGGGTGGTAAACAAAATGATGGTAATCAAGCCACACCAACTGTGCAAACTGTAGAGGTTGTTAATATTATTAGCGTTGTGATAATCAAAGGCTGCTTTCAAACCAACAACAGCAACACAAAAGGCAACCAGCTGCAGACCAAAATGGACCAACTTTACAACAAACTTGTTTTCATGCCGGAAGACTCGGTAAACAATTATGGCTGAAAAATATGTACAATGAGTTAAAATAAGAAGAAATAGCAGGAGCAAAAGAACACAGAAACAGTTCCAGAGGGATCATACAATTAAGTTTTATTATTATAACATTACTTATTATTTTTCATTCTTTCTTTTTCATGAATTTCCCTAAATCAAACATCAAGAAAATCCTAAATTATGTCAATATATTTAGAAATAGTACAATACAACTATTACAGACTACTGACTAGGAGACGTTTGATTAATTGACTGAAATGAATGAGATGAAATGAAATGTTGTGGATGAGAGGACAACAGACGTGTCCTCTTTACATTATATATCACCATGTTAACAGTAAGCTTGGACATCAGCATACAAGGGTGCCACTAGCAGCTGCTATCAGTTCATTTATGAGTTAACTGCCCCCACCCAGCCCAAGATGAATGATGAGTGAAAGGTATACCACACCACCTGGGAAACTCCTGCCTACTCTTTTTATCCAGTAGTGAGCAGGGTTTGCAAATTTTATTGATGAGTGGAGTCAGTGTGACTTCTGCTTCACAAATTTTGGAGTCATTTTGGAATATTTGCAGTCAAGTATCACAACGAAAAAAGCCATTTTTACACTTTCCAGTACGCGGTCCTGGCATGTATACACTATCGTGAGGGATACATGAAATAGCTGTGGCGGTCTGTTGACCTGGAAAGCTCAAATCCATGATGGCGGTCATCAAGTAAACTTTGATCGTAATTTACCCTCTTCCTGTTTTGTCGTGCAGTATAATTTCTTAATTTTGATGAGTTAATTAAGGTTTGCAACGTTTACATTAACGTAAATTGTATTTGTTGCGAAAAAGGTAAAGACAAAACTCTGTTTGTTACCGAAAATTTCTGGAGTCGAAGTGGCTCCCTGTTTGTTACCGAAAATTTCTCGAGTTGAAGTGACTCCCTCTGTAAGCTCGCCGGAGTCATCTAAACAATTTTGGCATATTTGTGAACCCTGAGTGAGGCTTGACTAAGGAAAGAAGGGTCAAGGAGACATTAAGGCTCCTGGCTTAATGTCACCACCCAATGATGTGATCATTTGAACTGATACAAGGTGTTAATTAACCAGCAGCAGTAATTTAACCCTTTAAACCCCTAAGATCAAAATTTAAATTCTCATTTGTTGCCCTAATTCATTTCCTACAGAAGTAGTGGAGAGAAGTTGATCAAATATCAAGTAAATTCATCTTGTGTGATCAAGTCCGTAATTCCCATGACCTCTCTGTTTTACAAAGCATTGATATTACAAAGAGAAATTTGATGCTGATCACTCTCAGGACTTAAAGGATTAAAGACCCTAGTTGTTGGTCTGGATGAAGTTTGAACCCACGACCTCCTGCTCGGCAGACTGGCCCTTTCCCCACTGAACTAGTCGGGGAGCAGAGACTGGCTGATTGTTACCCAGTTTACAATTGAGCTAGCCCCTGACCATCCAAGTAGATCCCAATTCAACAGTTTTAAGGGTTACAGACAAAATTGACACCTAACCTGTACAAGGGGAGACACCTTTCAAACTGTGACCGAATGAGTAATATCAGTCAATTTCTTTTCCCTCCTTGATTTTAAAAGAATTTGAAAGAAGAAGTGAAGAGAGAAGTCAAGGGGACCGTGTCACTTTTAACCCAAACAAGTCAAATTTTGAAAACTATAATCTTAGCATTACCCTGCTAGCAGAGGTTTCTTTCTGGCATGTTCTAAAGCATTAACAAAGCTTTTTTCAGAAGATAATGTGAACTGCGGAAATACAAATTTTAAATGAAGATATGATCCTGGCAGTGGTAATTGCAATTTAAGCAATTGCAAATAAACCAGAAAAATTTTTTCGGGACTTCAATGGGATTTGAACCCATGGCCTCTGTGTTTAAGTGCTATGGTGCTCTACCATTCTTGCACCCTACTAGTTAGCACAGTTACCAGGCCTCAATTTATTGTTTAAAAGATGCTCAAGGCTTTATTTGTATAAAAATGAAAACAACAACTTGTTTGATAAAAAGTGACCAAAAAGGTCATGCAACACTAAAGATTTAAGAGCGACGGTCAGGAAAAATCGAGCAAAATCTTGATTACGTGGCAAGAGTTGAAAGATTTATTTCGTTTTTTGTCCATAAATAGCTTTTAGGTAGATAAGAAACCTGATGTAAATTGTTCCCACCAAAGGCCTTTTATTTGCGAGAAAAATTAGAATACCGGTTTTAGGCTTCAGAGTCTCAGAATGGTCTAATTTTTAACCTGAAATTCGCTAACATCAACTTTCATCATGTTCGCAAACAAAGCCGCACTGAGAAATTTGGACACTTCCCATCAACATAACAACTCTATATCTTTCACTAGAAGATACGTTTAGGGAAATAGCAAAACACGTTGAACTGAAATAATTCTTAAAATGAGGACTAGGTTTTCACGATAACAAAAACTTAAGTTTATTAGTCATTTTCGACAGCAAAATTTAACATGTGGTATAGCTCCAAATTGTCTTCCTTCTAGTTAAATCACACATTTAGACATTCATCTAAAAGACAACTGGGAATTGGCTTGGTTTCGTGAAGGAAATCTCTGTAAGACAGCATTGAAATTCAGGAAATTTTATGGTAGGGGCCAATGGTGATTGTGTAAACACTTCCAATTATTTTGAACACACAAAAGTAGATATTTGAACCCTATTAAAGTGCTACTTCTTCTTACTTCTTGTACGTTTTCCCATTTCATAGTTGCTTTTCTAATCAAGGAGTGAGGAACAGAAGTCAATTTGGGTCAATTTTAGCCATTTTGAAACACCAAACTCCACTAGTTCGCAACTCTACGTTACGATCTGTTTCATGAGTGCCATTGACGTAACGTACGTTTGAAGAAAGTCCGTGCATTCAATATGTCAGTCACAAAGTCACCGTCAGTAGTAACGCAACTATCGGTTTATACATTTTGATGGATATGTTTTGAGGAAGAAAAACTCCATCGCGCTAGAATTCTAGTACTTACTTTTTACGGAGATAAAAGGACTTGACAATGGTAATTCACTATGGATAAGGAAACAAGAAGATATTTTGCTTGGTTACATTACAAAACAAGGAAACTCGCAGCCATTAAAATAATAAGCTATTTCGGTCCCGCTTCACTAAAATTTGTCGGACTCCAATGCTTTCAAGCCAATGCCCAATGTCTAATGTGTGATTTAAACAGGATGAAGAGAATTTGGAGTTATACCACATGTTAAATACTACCGTCAAAATGAGTGACAACCTTACGTTTTCGTTATCGTGAAAACCTATTCCTTGTTTTTGAATTATTTCAGTTTGACGAGTCTTACTATTTCCCTGAAACTATCTTCTAGTGAAAGAAAAAGAGTTGTTCTGCTGATGGGAATTGTCAATTTTTCTCCACACAGCTTCGCTTGAGAACCCAAGGGAAGTTGATGTTAGCGACTTTCAGGTTAAAAATTAGGCCATTTTGAGACCTCAACCTCAAAAACCAATATTGTGTGGCTCCTGAAAATATTCATACCCCCACCACAGAGAGAATTGGAAATTCCAGAGGGAAGGGGGATTGGACGATAAAAAATCACTTTCCAAGGGGTTAATTTCGAACTCAGTACGCTTGAGCATAGACTGAAGATTTTTCTTCCTTGAAAATGTCAGTTTAGTTCCAAACATCAAGCCATGGCCTCAAGAGGACAAGAAATGTACCGAAAAAAATTGAACTTAGCGCTTCTGTTGAACCTCTCTTCTTCGCAGTGAACTACCGATGGCATTGTTCTTGGCTTGGTAGCCATGCCAGACATTCAAAATCCCCTCGATAGGGACCCGTAATTCTCCTGCCACTTCTTTGTAAAAATGAGCAAAAGCCTTCCCTAGGCAACCCTGCGAATCTGGTTTTGTATCGGTTGATTTTCCCCTGTCTATCCCTGCCGAGGGTATTTTGATTTTTCCAGGTCGCACTGTAACCATTTTATCGATCTTAGACAAAGTCCCATACAAATCCTTATAATTTGGCTTCCAGTAGGCTTTTGTGATTCTGGGTGCCCTGTGGAAGGAGCAGATGAAAAATGGAAACTAGCTGGAAAGTTACCTAAGATATGTGAAGGTTTTCTAAACATGTAAGCACAAACATCTGAGGGCAGAAATAGCGCTCTGTCAGGATGTCGACTGATTGGCGATTTTGACAAGCCAGGGCGACAAATTAATCAAATATTTCGGGCCCTTCCGTATCTCCCAGTTGTTTAAAAAAAATCGGATCTTTCGAATTTGATTTTGAAATTTGGTTTCAGTCATTTTCTCCCTTGCTTTGTGAACCGCACTTCACAATGACAGAGCATTTTGGGATCAAGAGTCAAATAAAATACTAAGAAAGCAATCGAATGCCCTTATTATTTTTAGCTCTAAGTTAAATTTTGTTGTTTGAAAACAGGTGTTGCATAATGAGCGCCATTGTATACTGCTAAAATATTAAATATATTAGTTCGATCGTACCTTCGCTGAATAGGAAGACCATACTTGTAACCATTAGTAAAGGATGATAGTTAAACTCCTGGCTTGAACCGTCCCATGCAAACCCACCAAGGTACTTCGCCATCCACACGGCTGTCATTACGATTGCAGCAATCCCCAAGACTTGAATGGCGCCAACACTTAGAATGAAGACGAAAGGCCGAGAGGCTTTTGTTTCTCGTTCCATGTCAGTGTGCTGTACTACTTTATAGAAGAATGAAGAATTTGGCTTTTAAAGTATTATTGAAGAAGAGTTCAACCTCTATTCAACGCCTCTGAGTCGACCAACACTCGAACGTCGATCTCAGACTGACAGAATATACAATCCCATGACTAATAAATTTTGTACGAAAATAATTATGAAAATAAGCTCAAATTACAAAGTAGCACACGATCTGTGATTGGTCAATTCAGTGAGTGGCAGTCTCCTGTATCCTACCAGGGCGGATAAAGGTAGGGCGGTGAAACGAGCGCGTCCGAGCAAAAAGGTGTGATGCAGTGGACTGGGACTATGTTTAGAAATGTTGCTTGTTTTCGACTTCGGTAGGGGCTTGCGATGAACACCGCGGCAAAACGTCTACGCATGCGCCAGGTTGAGCATTTCCGGTCTCTTTTTCAGTCACACTTTTCAGTCAGATCAAAGTCTCCCGCGCGCTCGGCTTCATTCTGTGTGCAGCTTGGGGTTAAATTGTTATGCTTCATGCTGCTCGTGTTTTTGACTATTTTATTGTTATTGAAATTACTTTTATGGATAACCAGGCACAGATCACCGAAACAATTAGTCGATTAGATTCAGAAAAGGTAAGATGATAATAACTCAGTGTGTAATTTTGGCTAGAGCGTCAGGTAAACTGATTTTCATTCACGAAAATAAAGTTTTTGACTGTTATTTTTCACTTAACCTGGCTGAAACTAAGACATAAAATTAAAACGTTATCATTGCAAGCTTGTGTATTGTAGTTCTAATTTTCAGTTCTTCAGTTTCTCAGTCTACATGTGTTAAAGCCGATTCAAACTTTATTTGGAAAACGACAACACACAATCTCTTTGTAGTTTTGTTTACCAGTGGGTTTTACCGTGTTTTAAAACGAAACTCTTCTGGGTTGATTGCCATGAAACATAAGCTTAATTATACTGTTGAGCCGGTTGGCAGCAAGTTGACAACTCTATTTATTTATTTTTTCATTCTCAGAATCAGAGAGCGAAAGCTGGTTCAGTGGCTTTTAGAAGTCGAACTTTTCATGCCATGTATTTAGCAGCTAGAAGTTTCGTGTTTGCATGAGATGCAGCCGAGCCGCACAGTCTGAAATTATTGAAGTCTTCAACAAAAGAACAACCATGTCAAAGAATTAAATAGGCATTTTCTTGAATGAAAGTCATTTATAGGCATGTTTAGTTTCTCGGTGACTGCAGTCATCAAAGTCAAAGTTGTTATTAAATCCCGCCCATCTTTTGTTTTGAGTTCTTGTTTTCTCTGATAATAAAACAAATTATTGAACGGACTAAAATTTTATTTCCTGGTTTTAGTGTTTTTTATGATAATGATGACGTCTTTATTTTGGTTTCTTTCATAAGTATTGTTATTCTTTTCTTAGTTGTCGCCTTCTCCCAAATTAACTTATGCCAAACCAGTAGCATGCAAGAAAGTCAGTAAAAACAAATTCGTCTTGTCGAGCGCTCGCGACCTGCAAACTTCAAACATCATTTTCACCGTTGGTGCAAACAGATAACCATGTGGTGCAAAAGTTTGAGAATAGAAAAATATATAAGCTTTCGAATGAAGTGATTTTTTTGGCCCCCTTTTTTGTCTGTTTCGCCCTTTTTGCTTTTAAACTTGGCGCGACGGCAAAGTTATGCTTACGCTATTGGTTTATATACTAGACCGGAAATAAAAAGCTGACCGGATATTAAATTTTGTGCTCATGCGCATTGCGTTTTGCCGCGGTGTTCTTGCGATGTGGTTTGTGCATAAGACACTGCCGCTGTCACTGAATTATGGCGCCTCGATAATTTGTTTTCTTGCACTTCTTCCTCGTTCCTTTGTGCTGGTACGCTGTCTCCGAGAGGCAAATGTTGCTATTTTTTGCGGGAGGTTTAGTTGGAGTAGACGAATATTTCTTTCAAAGGGTTTCTTTTATTACTTCCATGACTCTACCACTGAATTATATTTTCGTTCTGCTACTCGCCAATGTCGATGTTATTCCAAAACAAAAGCAACTAAGTATTGTCTAAAGCACGAAGGAAAATCTCATCTATGTCATCCATGGCAAAACTAAAAGACAGCAGATCGTGTTTCATAACTAGATGACGTATATTTTATAAATGCGTGCAGCTCGTGCAAGGTGAAATTATGCTAATTTCAATCACCATCATCCTTCTTTTTAATTTTGAAAAAAACATCTCATACGTCTTTCTTTTTCTTCGAAACTTCAAAATTAGTTTCCCCTCAGTTTTCACTGTTTACCTTGTTTTGTTTTAGAGAGAAAAACGGAGGAAAAACCTTACAACTAACCTCAATAAATTTTGTTTATATGCGGTTGCCGGATTTGCAACGCATTGCGCGAATCGCCATGGCGCGTTGCACCCGAGAAGCAAAGTTTGAAGAAGTACAACGCCACTATATCAATATATATCAATCTAATTTTTTGTTGTGTTATACAAAATTTATCCCCCTTTAACATATGTAAAAATTGAGGTTAAGAAGTGTTAAGCTTTTGCAAACGAAACGGCCAAAGACGATTAGGTGATATTTAGTGGAAGGAGGAGGTATTCAACACTTTCAAATTAAACTCAAATTTTGGCATTATACCACAAACAAGTTTAACTTATAGACGTACAGACACAAACATATGAAACTGTTTATTGATAATATTATGAAACGAATTTATCTATTTAACATTGTACCCTGAAATTACAGAAAGAAAATAGGATTTCCGGTTCGCAAAAAGAAAAATTTCGCCGGCCTTCAAGCGCACCGGAAGCGCGGAAAGAGCGCTCCTTCCAGTCCTACTCCGCATCACACATTAAATGAAGAGCGGAGCGCTCGTTTCACCGCCCAACCTTTATCCGCCCTGATCCTACGGCTTGGTCGCGCTTTTGCTGGTTCAATCGCGAAAAAGAGAGCAAAGGACGCTCATTAGGGCCATTTATACGAGGAAAAATAAGACGTGAACTGTACCATTTATACGAGCATGTCTTATCTAAGACGAGAGCAGCTCGTATGAATGGTTCGCGTCTTATTTCTGTTCTTGACTCGTTTTCATGTGAATGTTGCCCGTAGCAACTCCAATCCAACGTAGCGCGCCAAAAATTAACGCATGCGTACTATGCGTTCGCGTCTTATTTAAGACGCGAAGGTCATTTATACGAAGTTTTTTCTCGTCTTAGCTAAGACGCGTCTTATCTAAGAACAGGTGTTAAGGGCTGTTCTAAAATAAGACGCGTCTTATTTTAGATGAAATGTGCCGTTTATGCGGAAAGTTCGCGTCTTATTTAAGGCGCGTCCCATGTAAGACGCGTCTTATTTTTCCTCGTATAAATGGCCCTATTGTTGTGATGATGATGGTGATGATGATGGTGATGAAAATTTATTAAGGTGTCTAAAGAAGCCTCTTAGCTTAGGTTAAAAACCTATGCTAATTAGGGGTTAAAGTAAAAAATATTTACATATAAGCGCAGGTGAAAAAAATTAATGACATTAACAATATTTACAGTATGACAAATATGTCTATGAATTGCAGAGATGACAACACTTGCATCCATTATCTATTAGTGTAACTATATCTAATGTACGTGCTTTGTTTTTGAAACATTTTAAGTTGGTAAATTCTCTCAAGTCTGGGGATAATTTTCCCCAGAGATTGGGCCCCAAGTGGCGGAGGGAGTGCTTGCCATATGTTACCGTGTTGTACCTGGCAGCGGAGAAATAAGACTGCCTTAAGTTATACTTGGATCTATGCTTAATAAAAATGTCACTGATATAAGGGGGACATTGATTGTTCTTGGCTTTATACATTAAAACACAAATGTCTTGAAGTCTCCTGTTCTGTAGTTTTGGCAGTTCTGCTCTTTTTAGAAGTTCAGGGTAGCTAACATTGTTCCTAAAAACGGCACGCTGGCCCCTTTCTTGCATCCGCTCGATTTTACGAGAATCACTGGCTCGGCAAAAGTGCCACACAAGGTGGCAATATGTAAGGTGCGGCAATATTGCTGTTTTAAAAAGCATAAGTTTAGAGTTTGTCGGAATCAAGTTTCTAAGTCTCATACGGACACCAATTTTCTGACCGGCAATTTTACAGATCATGTTCATGTGCTCTGAAAAATTCAGCTTAGAATCTATTGTGACACCCAACAATTTGAGAGAGTCAGTTATGCTAATATCATGATTGTTTAATCTGATCACTTGAGTGGTGTTATTATCGCTTTGGCCCTGTCCGATGTTCATGGTTTGATATTTCTTCAAGTTCCCGGCTAGAAGATTTGAGTTGTACCAATTAGTGGCTTGCTGTGCACTTTCCTTTAGCATTAACATAACAGAGGACTGATCCCGTCCTGTGTGATAGTTCTGATGATCGTCCGCGTACATAGACAAGTTGTTACACAGTACGACAAATCGTTCTGGAATATATTCCAAAGTAAGGGACCTAGAGCGGATCCCTGTGGACAGCCTCGGTTAACAGTCCTACTTGAACTGACAAGGTCCCCAATCTTCACCCGGTAATTGCGATCACATAGATAACTCTCCAGAAGGAGAAGAATCAGAGGAGTAAAAGGATTCTTACATTAACTAACTGTTTTAGGCCCGTTTCAAACGTCGTGCTACTGCCGTGCCGAACTCAATTGATCGAATTAAATTCGACTTTAGCTCGGCAGTAGCGCGACGTTTGAAACCAAGTCGTGCTACTACCGTGTAGCACGCGCGGCAAGCCTTGGCGTGCTACTATACACGGCAGTAGCTCGACTTGGTTTCTAACGTCGTGCTACCGCCGTGCCGAACTCGATTCATGAATTATAAATACATTAGAATACATTTGAAAGTTTGCTAAACCGTTTCTTTATTTTTGTGTTTTGTTTTCGGCAAGAGGCGT
Source organism: Porites lutea (assembly GCF_958299795.1). Classification (NCBI taxonomy): domain Eukaryota; kingdom Metazoa; phylum Cnidaria; class Anthozoa; order Scleractinia; family Poritidae; genus Porites; species Porites lutea. Next base: position 50,460,966 of record NC_133203.1, read on the forward strand.
TGTATTCGACTGAATTAAATTCGACGTCTGAAACCAAGTCGTGCTAGTGTCGTGCTCCAGTCGAGCTATAGTCGAGCCAGCTTAGCACGGCAGTAGCACAACGTTTGAAACAAGCCTTACACATCCTTAGCTAGGTTTTCATGCAACATGCCGGGGGCCGGGGATCTCCCACGGCTACTATGAATGTGATCCCCTGGCTACTTTTTAAATTTTATAGCAATCAGCAATGCATTCATTATATATACCAAGGGGGTGGGGGGCAGAGGATCTTTTGGGGCGGTCTAAAAATTTTTTGAAGCGGAAAAAAGGGAGATGGTAAAAATTTCTGAAGGCAGGAAGGAGGGATGCCAATTTTTTAGATGCCATTGAAAGATTAAGTATTTGTAGCATTTTTTGATAAACCACCACACAATTTCTAGTTCAATAAAGGATGTTTTCATTATTCATGCACTAAACAGCAATGTCCTTTAATTTATACAGTAACCAGCTCTATCTATATACTCCTTGTCACCTTTACTTTCATCCTGCTTTTATAACGTCACGGATTGTTTTCATCCTTATAATCATCATCATCATTGTCATCATTATCATACGGTATCTCATCAATCAATTTTCGCAGCTTAGAAGGAGTGAAAATGATCAGTCTAGAAATAGTCAGTTTGTTGGCTTTATAGTCCTATAGTTGCGCTGTAATCAGAATGATATACTTGACTACTTGTCGAGCACGGTTCAATTATGTAAATTCCCATCACGTTGGCAGGAAATCTTTAAAAAGCCTTTCGGTCCTTTTTTGATTTACATCAAGGATGGAGTTTCTTAGGATAGAAACTTCTTGCGATTGCGGTGTCATTTATGCATATCGGACGAGGACTACAATGTCTGTCGAAAGCTTTCCTTCTGATAAACTACAATCGGTAGCTGGTTGAGAATACGCTTATGTTTGAGTCAAAAGACCACATGGTTTTCAGTACGGAACCTGAAGCTTTCCGAGGAGTAGGCAAAAAGGCACATCTCAAATTATATTTCTTTAGTTTTGTAAAAACTCATTTTCATAGTCCTTTCCATTCCCTGGTAAAGAAAATAAACTTTAACCAAGAAAAGTTTTGAACCGATGCATAACGAATATTATGTTCATTTTTTTCTTCTCTTGATGAATACTGATGCAATACTCTAGCTGGTAATTTGGTCTTAGTAATTAAAAAAAGTGAATTAACTTCCATCTCCCTTTTTTGGAGAGATTTGTATTTCACTGAATGTTATGTACATAAAGCTATTTCGAGAAAGGTTGTCGTCAAAAATGTGCACGCGACAATCCCGAAAGGTAATATGGGATATGATCAATACACTAGTGTTCCCTGACACTTTTGCTGTCAAACCTACTTTTGTTGTTTTCCTTTAGCACTCACAAACATACGCCCATGGCCTCTCGTGCCATTCTTTCAAATTTCTTTGAAGAAGAGTGAACTCAAAACCAACCACAATACTTTTCGGGATTGCCGCGTGCACTTTTTCCGACTACCTCCTCTTTTCCGACTATATAGCTGTATATGTGGACCTTTCTTCAGAGGTAGGCTTGGTGCTAAAAGTAAAACTGATCAGGCCATTCTATATATTTTAGCACCAGATGTGTAGCTATCATCCGGCTTTTTGTTGGCTTTTTCTTTGTTTGTCCTCTTTTCACTTGGGCTTGTTCTTTGCTAGTCTCCAAATTTAACCTATTTAGGGATGATTGCATTTTATTATTGAATCTAAGCTGCCACACGGCATAATAATGAATGCAGCTTAACAAATAATTGTACATTTTTATCTTTTTTCAATTCAAGAAGGACAAGGAGCGCCAGAACAGTTTCCAAGATAAATCGTTAAACATTAAGTCAAGAGCATTACAGTTACCTGCGTGCAGACGTCTCTTAGGAAATAGTTACACGTCTGCACGCAGGCAACATTACTGCGAATTAAAAGGATAATAGTTTTACTTGCATTATTTTCCAGCTGACCAACCCCCGAGAACCGTGAGGAAACGGCTAACCATATTTTGCATTTCAGCACACCGAAATTTCGGCTATTTGCCATTTATCGGGACGGACCATTAGAAAAGTGATGGGAGGGGGTTATTAAAAGGGTGGAGGATTTTTACGTCCACGCAAGAATTTTTTATGGCCGATTGGCTATGAGGGAATTTTTTTTCAAGTGCAACCCTTTGTAGGATTCTTTTTTGGAGAAAATATGATTCATTCCCTTTTCCCTTCTAAATCATCTAAAAATGACGCTTCTTTGTTTTTAATTCATACGTAACTTGGACTTTAAAAGTCACATTTACTACTAGGATAGGATAGGATAGGATAGGATATAATTTATTTAATGTCGAAGACTTAGGAAGTGATTACTCAATCTTCCGAGTCAGAGGCTCATGTTAAAAACTCTCGACAATACAAAACAAAATAGACTATTCCTAATTTAAATTCGAACAAATATAACGTATAACGGACAGTCCGTATACTTTTAGCGTCTCTCCCCAGTCTTGCTCTCTGTTTTCAGCCTCGTTCCAGACCTTTTGTTGGACTGCTCGCGCGTACTTGAATACGCAAAAATACGGACTGTTTTGCAGTCGACGCGGAAGTAGCCTCACCTCAAAAGAAAAACCAAGCAAAGAAACAAGGAGGTCAAAAAGAGCAACAGCATTTACAAATGGGCCTGTGCGTCTCTGGAGGGACTGATTTTGAACGTGTAAGGCGTTACGAAGGACAAACATTTCTTGGTGTCAGACACGGAGAAGGAACGTATCTCTATCAAAATGGCGACGTGTACACGGGACAATGGAAATGCAACCTCAAACACGGGCTGGGTGTTTTGACGCGTAAAAACGGAGAAGAGTGAGTTTATTTCACGTTTATTACTTTTTGATTACTAGTTTGTCAATGAATAAATAAATATAACTTTAACGGCTGTCACAATTACTGGTAAACCCAGAAGGTTTGGCTCCGGCCGCACTTGGGGACTTTACCGAGTTATTTCCAATTAACTAATTAAAGTCAACTCGTTTAAAAAAACTGCGAGTGCGGCCGGGTTTTCTACAGTCTTAACCGAGTTCTAACCGGGTTATGCAAATCAAGGCAGAACAAAAGATTTTCTTAACCAGGTTTGGTTTTTTTAAACCACCTCGCGAGGTAGTTTAACGTAGGTTAACCTTCATCTCCACCTACGCTTGAGAATGATCCAAATTTTGGCTTTACCATGCACGTAAGCACAGTTTTGAAATTGTTATTTCGCTCCAAGTTCAGTATTTCTTTCTTAGTAACACAAATGAGTTAAGACTTTTAAGAAGTCGACCTCTTTTTCTCGGTAATACGGGGTCAAATTTTGTCAGTCACTCATAGGCGAGTGTTACGAGTGACTCTAGCGAGCGGAAGAAGAAACAAAAAACCGCGCGACATTGAATGACTTTGTGAAATTCTAAATTGAGTCCGGCCGCTGATATAAGTTAACCTGGTTAAACTCTTTTAACCAGGTTACGCTCTAAAGAATTTTTTACCGGGTTTTTCAAAAACTAACCCGGTTAAAGTAACAGTGTCACGACTGTGCGCACGCGCGAGCGTCATCTGTGTTTTCTTCAATGACAATAGAACTGTCATGTTGACTCGACAAGATTTCCTTCCGGACCTCACCGCCGACGGAGATTTGTTGTTTACATTCTCAAGTAATATTTTAGACTTTCGAAGAAGTGTTTCGTCTTATTAAAAATTTGGCTCGCGGCACGAAGACTAGCCTGCGTAGCAAACGTTTCCGTTTGGTTTCGGAGCAAAAAGAGACCGTGGAAGGGGATTTTCGGTTTTGATCGCGCGAGAAATTAAACGAGAACCAAAAAAATTAAAGAATGGGGAGGGGGAGGGGGAGGGGAAAAAAGGAAACCTTTCTTTCCTTCTTTCTTTCCTTTTTTCTTTCCTCCCTTTCTTTCCCAGCCCCTCCCCTGTCCTTTTCTTGCGCCATTTTTCGCGCCGTCTTTGACTCTTGTTCCTTTTTCTTTGCTCCTAAACCGTACAGAAACGCTTGCTACGCAGGCTACACGAAGACTCATTGCGATTTTTTTCGCTAGCGGGGCCGCCTCGCAAGCCCAAAATCTGGTTCCGCTTGTTTGAAAAACAGCTTTTCTAATGTGAAACTCATGTCAGAGGTCAATCGCTCCAAGTCCAGTGAAATTTGCCTGATTTGCTCGCGTTCTAGCCTCAAACGTTTGAAAGATATAAATAAAAATGCAATCTTAACGTTATGAATTATCGCAAAGGTTAGTCCAAAAATATATTATGATTTTATTGCACTAGTTTTTCTAAACATGTAGCGCCTGTTTGTTTTATTTTGTCGGCCGTAGGATGGTTAATTTTAAAGTTTACAAACGCGTCGTTGCAAAACATTCTGCTTCACAAAGCTTCCACAAGATCTCCTCAGTCACATCCATGTCTCAATAGTTTCTTTCTTACAGTCTCTATTGTTGCTGTTTCATATATACGTAATCCTTTCACAATTCATTGGCTTGTAGGGAAGCTGGCAGAAGAAATAAGCCTTCAATCGGCATCAAAGCGCTTCCCAGCTTTTGGTCCTCCGGCCAACGGCAATAAAAGTAACGACAAAAAATCCTGATTTCGCCCAAATCAAAACTCAACCGGA